>NC_069128.1:50979313-51211813 GCF_026914265.1 Mya arenaria | reverse complement strand
TCCCGAAAAAGTCGACATAACGAGATTCGTACATTAAAGTTAACTTACATCTTCATTCTGAAATATCAGATTGAGAGCTGCAACTCCTGGATCTAGATTGCAGGACCACTGCCATGGGCGAAAAGCCGAAGCAAACTGGAGCTTATTGGCACATCATATTCTGCAAGCAAGACACAAAATCAATGTTTGACACAGAATAAGACTATCTTCTTCTACTGTAAAAGAATGAAAAATGCCTGTAAACACTCATTTGAGACATACATCACCTTTTATGTAGGAATTATGCTTCAGTCAATTGTAAACACCACTCAAGCCCGGGGAATAGCGGGGACTTTGCCAAGAACGGGTATGAAATTCCATCACTAGACCATGTTTTGATTAGCATTTGTTATTGTCCTTGAAAATACCTCTGTGGCTTCAGCAACCAGGATGACTATATTAAATAAACAATAAATTAGTGTTTTAATTTATTAAAGCTGCACTCTCACATATTGAACGTTTTGATAAAATTTTATGAAACAATTGTACCGAGATTCGCTACAGAAAATAATATTTTTGGTGCCAATCTGGTGCACCATTTAAGGCATTTTGAGTGTAATTAGGTTTTTTTCTTTAATGCATAAAGGGAAAAGGTACTTATCTCAATCCCCCTGCTCACTTTTTATTGCTTTTGCCATCAGAGTTGAGATGCAAAAATTTTCAATGTATTAACTTCAAGTAAATGAATAATTATATTCATGAATGATTGACAGTATGACTGAATGAAAAGTAGCTATGTTTCTTTAGATCCCTATCTCATTGTGTTGCTGTGATTGTTTAAGTAGATGTTTTCATGTTCATAAGCTAAACAATCATATGCACACTAAATGAAACATAATTTTGCATCATGTGTAGTAAGTTGTGATACTTGTTTGCAATTAATGCAATGTTTGCTTAAAAGAGCAAACAAAATTTGCAAATAGATGCACAATACAGTCCAAAGACCAATGAAGGTCAGCAGTTTTATTAGAAAATGATATTATCTTAAAGCCGCAACAAAAACGGCATGAAAGAAATTCAATTCGGAAAAAAACAGTTCATCAATGAGCTATTGAAATAAACACTGATCATGATGTCATAACAAGCGAATGTTAATATCAAAGAGCAAGAAACATACTGGCAATTTATTTCAGGGAAACCTTGACAAAAGTCTGGTTTATTTCCAAACTTATTGCCTCCAGTAATACATATCACGGCAATACCTGCATTGCTAAAAATCTGTCCACAGCAGTAATGTCAAAAACCAGGTGGCATGGATGCATTCTGAAATACAAAAAAAATCTGTAATTTGTGCTAATCTTACATATCCCATTTACAAGTGATTAACACTAAAATCTAAACTATAGTAACACAACTTCTTTATGACCAAACATATTGCTATTGAGCATTAGTACACTGTATGTACATGACTTTTTTTGTGTCATGTTTCTTTGCCCCAGTTTATGGAAATATTTTATAACAGGTTCAAGCTTTTTAAGTCCGTTACGCTTAAGATTTATCGAGAAGCTGGGGTCTTATGCACCATTCAATTGTAACCACGCCCCCCCCCAGGTCCGGGGGTATACAGGGGATAGACGGGGAAATGGGCCGTGCGTTTACCTTTCAGGTGGCCTTCAGTGCGGGGTGAATGCGGTGGTTTTGTCTTCGCTTTAAATATAACGGGTAATGGGCCTTACCTAGGGTCCCTGAGGTGCAGGGGCATTTTGCAGGGATCTTACCATCTGTTCGTCCCCACAGGGCGGGGATTTTAGCCAGGGTTGGCTAGACCAAATGTCAAAGTCCCCACTATTCCCCAGACCTGGGGGGGGGGGGTTACAATTGACTGGTGCATTATCGCATGCAGATTTGAGTGAATCGCAGAGAGTGTTTACAGTATTTACTGTCAACAACACAAACTTCTTTAGACATCTCGTTTAGACTCTTTACTTATTAACAAGCAGAAATTTTGACACAATGGCAATTCTATAACAAACTTGACCATGAAATTGAGTGTGAGCAAGCCAGTACAGTTTGACTTACCATTTGGGTGTAGAGTTACTACGGCGATGTAAATTGACAAATGGAGTTGCACCTAATTTTTTAACGTGCAGGTCTAAGAAAAGGCATGACGGTCTAAATATAGAGGTGCAGTTGTATATTAAAGATGTGCACCTCAATCTTAAATATAGAGGTGCAGTTGTATTTATGTAAAAGGTGCACCTCCATTTTAAAGTTTTAAAATATATATAGAACAGAACGTATGAATAAAGAATTGCACAGCTTGATAACATACAGGTGCACCTGTAAAGTAAGTGTATTTTAGTAACATTGATGATTCTCTCACAAAGCCATGTTGTTTCATTGTAAGGGTATGGCAACTCTCACTCAGTCATGGAGGTTGTTTGGCAGGATGGTTCGCCTTCTCCACACCCTGGACTGACTATTTAGTTACAATATTTCACACGATCTGTGGCCCACAGCAAAACCATCAACCCGCATTTGCCGATTTGTCTTTCAATCACAATCTTGCACTCTTATGGTGTCAGCCTTCCTCTCAACATATTCAGTCACAATCTCTAATCTTCCATAGTTTTGCTTGGCACGAGGGGTCACTCGGCACTATTTATTTGCAATCTTTCACACAATCGGTAGATCAAAGCAAAACCATTTATCTTTGCAGTCACAATAGCTCACAAAGCCGTGGTGTTGGACCGCAACCGTCCATTTATCTTTTCAGTCATAATCTTGCACTCCGCCATGGTTTTTTTGCAGCCTCCCCTTACAACTTCTTAATTTAATAACATCTGTCACAAAAAAAAAACTGGTGTTGCATTTCAGTTACCTGGTATTTGGACAGCAGTTGTGGCCATTCGAGCTATCTGATTGGGGCGATTTGATCTCTTGGTCTGAGAATTATAAAAAAAATGTGTTTGTCACTGTGTACTCTATGTTACATATAATAAACAAATAATCCACTTTTGGTCGTATATTTTTACATATTAAATATTTTAATGTTACATACAATCTTTATCATTCACATGGTGTCGGACCGCAACCGTCCATTGATCTTTTCAGTCATAATCTTGCGCTTCGCCATGGTTTCACTTGGCAGGGGGGGATACCCATCCCGCACCCTCCCCGCCCAACTTCTTGATTTACAAAAAAGTGATGTTGCATGGCACAAGAGTTCACCTGTCACACAATTCCTGTATATCTTTTTAGTTTCAATCTCTCAACCAGCGTGTTGGTAATTGAAAGGTGTTCCCATCCTTTGGTCTCAGTCAAAACATCTCACTTATCCATTGTTGAGGTTCACAGACGGTACATCCCATCCATTTTTTTCAGTGACAATATCTTGCTCAGCCATAGCGATTTCTGAACTGGTCAACCGCATGTCATAAGTTTATGAAATTGATATCTTCATTGTATGATTTACTGAAAAGTGGTTTTACATTTTTACAAAATAATCATACGGTACCTGGCTAACGTGACAAGCTCTGCTATGTGTACCGGTATAATCCATGGTCGTAATTAAATCAGTAATCCAACATGAATTAATTCTTCGCAATTTTTATCCGATCAATAACTGTCAAACATCTAAATAGTATTGATATTGTAAAGCCTAAAATGACAACTACTAACTGTCAAGTGTGACCATCGTATAGAATAGTAAACAATGCGTATGAATATCTTTAATAAACAAGTGAAAACAAAGTATATATCTCAGACAATCTATAGAAATATGTTTTATTTGAGTTTATGAGTTTACCAAAAGTATTTATAGTAATTGCTTATAAGCATATTTTGAATTATTTTGATAATTAATAGGGCGCTTTTTCGCCGCATCTCATAGTTTAAATTTCATTCTTCCGTATCGTCACGCTCTGATGACGTTGGTGTCCGGCATGCACACGCTCAATATAGTTTATGAACAGAAAAAAATACTGGTTCCATCACCTTTACGTCTTTGTTCAGGCTGATAGTATGTGCAACTTTTGAACGAAAGTAGTGCTATGTGTGACCGTAATAGGGCTCTGCCGAGCTTCGCTCGATTTAGAGCCCGTACTGAACGAGCCCCTGTTACTCTGTGAAACACGGAAAAAACGAATAAGTCAATGGTATATGTAACAGATGTTGATTGTATCATATATTCTTTCAAATGTAACACCACTCAGCATTGTCAAATCTTATTCTTTTGTATCATAAAGATGTCACTTTAATTTCATCAAATGCTGTTAAAAACCCCAAAAAGCATTTACAATTTATGCAAAACGTGGCTCTTAATTACATATTCATGTTTCTCTGCAAGTCAATAATATAAATGTTGTTTATATCATATATTCTGTCAAAAGAAAGGACAATTAACCTTACTTGATAACAAAATTTAAAACTTTGATAAAGCATTTGTGTATGGGAAAGAGTACATTTCCGTATATCCATATTGTACGGGAATTGTTACTTTTCCGTACACTCAGCGTGTACGGGAACATCCATAATATACGGGAAATGTATAAGGCCGTATATTCATCGTGTACGGGAATGGTATGATCCCGTACTCTCAAAGTGTACGGAAGAGCATGAATTCCCGTACACTCAACTTGTACGGAGATGTACGGTGCCGTACATTCATCAAGCTCTTTTAAGTACTAGCCGTAAATCAACCCTACCAGCTTGCCGAATTTCATAAAAAAATATTATAAACATGTCGCTTTAATTTCATCAAAGGCTGTTAAAACCCGAAAAGCATTACATTTTCCTACACAACGTGACAATACTAACACATTGCTGTTTCTTTACTTAACACTCAGCGTGTACCGGAACTGGTATATTTCCGTACATCCATAATGTACAGGAATTGTTCACGCCCGTATATTCATGTACGGGAGTGGTATAATCCCGTACACGATGAATATACGGAAGAACATTATTTCCCGTTTTTTCACATGTACGGAGACGAACATGCCCGTACACACAAGATATACGGAGATGTACGGTGTCGAACATCCATCAAAATAGGCTAAGTACTAGTCGTTAGTCAATCAACTCAGTATTAACCAATTTATTTATTTGATATCATTTAGACATCTTTAATTCCATCAAACTATGCTGTCGAAACCCATCAAAGCATTCAATTTTCTACAAAGGTGATTTTTACTGACACCATACTATTTTTCTACGTTACAGTGATTTTTTAAGTCAATGGTATATATATCGTTCATACCATATATGCTATCAAATTAAACACCCAAAGATATTAATTGATTACAGAATTCATTTTTTTTTTAATATAACACGGATGTACCGGTTAGTACACGCCCGTATATCGAACCCCGTATACTAAAGATGTGCGGGTTTTATAAATATACGGGTCCGAACACACCCGTATATTCAACATCCCGTACACTTACCGTACACGTTGGATGTACGGGTTTCAGTACATTCCCGTATATAAAACAATTTTCCGTAGTGTAAATCATGATGGGAATATTATTTTTGTTGCACTTGGCAGACCGGATTGGATCTGAGTTATACCATTGAAGTCTGACATGTTAACTACTCATGTAGCATTCGGTATGGTTGATGGCGCTTCTTATAATTTTAGTGGGCAGTGTAGGGTCCGTATCAACATATCGTGTCTATATCCACATGGTTGTCATAAGAATGCTAGTTTTGAAAAACACGACTTTGATTATGAAGTACATAACTCTAGTTCTCAGTGAACCTTTTGTTATGAAAAATAAAATAAAACAGTATTAATGTTTATTTTGATGTAATTTGATCTGTTATAAATGACGAATGCGTTCTACTAAAACAATATTGATTATACAGAAATTGATAAGTTGTAACTTGAAAAGACTTAGGTACGGATCTTGTCATAATTATTATTCCTCTCATTGTCATTGCGATTTCAAACCGTCTCTATCTCATACCTGGTGATGAATTTAATGAGTTAATTAAATTAAAGCAGATTCAGTCTAGTGATTTTCCAAACGATCTTTAGTTTTTTTTAAGAAATGGAACTTTGTCGTATACTATATTTCTTATTCTCTTTTTACTCGCAATGTCTGTCGTATTTACCCCAAGCGAATGGCTTACAAATTTCCAAATCACAACAAATCTTTTTCCTTGTACTTTCTGTTGCCTAATCAGTAAGTTATCCGGTTAGCGCAGTGGTTAGCACACGCGCTTTTACCAAGACCAAACTCTCACGCAACACCGTCCCAACAAGAGTTAAATAGTATCATAACCTCCTTCGCAATCGTTGTAAAATATATAATTTTAAACGAATCAGTAATTTCGAGGCAGACGAACATTTTTACAGACGTGATACTAATTTCTATGGACCAAATATCCAACTGAGCTATTTACCCATGACATCAACATGATACAAATATACATATCCGATTATATTCGTGTCTGAAGTATTGCAGTACATTTAGCTATATTTGAACTTTGTTCAAACCTCTTAAATAGAGGACGAACTTCACTCTTACAGCTCAAACAAAATAGATTACCCAATACATTCTGAATTAATGGCGATTTTTTTTTTCTTTTTCTTCTTCTTCTTCTTGAAATGTAATTTCTTGAAATATAATGTATGTCGAAAAATTAACTCGAACAAATTAAAAGGATCTGGTTATAACTTAGAACCAAGATAAATAGTGATAAGAAATTGTGCATACATTTTGAATGTTGTTGATAATGATGATGCTGATAATGATGTTTTCGGGTTCTGCTGTTCCTGATAGGTGTTCCACTATAACTGTAAAAACCTTTATTCAATAGCCATTCTTCAACTTCTAGTATGTATCCATTAATTTCCAAAATGTGACAAAGAGGTCAATGGGCAGATGCTTGATTTCCAAATTGTTACTGAGTTGACTATAAAGATGCGAAAGATTTATTGCAAAGCAACACCAAAACAAAGGGAAGCCGAAATACAAGCCAGTTTACAAACCAGGAATATCACGACTATCACAGGAATACATACAGCAATATATGAAGGATTTAAAAATGATCATTGTATTGATACGTGATAAAGCCTTCACCCGTGCAAATAGTGGTGGTGATGGTATCTTGAAGCACAGAACATCAACTGGTTTATCTGCCACATCGAAGCATCGAAAGCATCTTGAGAATATTGGAACGTATTTTTAATCGAACTGAACCTCTGCGATTGTACTAAGGGAGTGCGTGTGGTACTTGATGTTGTTATCATTGGCCAACAGACATAGTACCAATTACGCCAAGACAGCTTGCTATTCGCCATTGATGACCCTGAAACAAAACAAAACATCAAGATGGCACTGACACAAAACAGACTTTAAATGAATTTAAAACTGAAAACATACATCCTACAACGGACAAGCTTACAATAAACGAATGCTTATTTAATAATGAGATTGGCGAGAGCACGTTTGGGTTTACCATTTTTAAATATATTGACTGTTGTAAGCTATATGGAGTTTGTTGATTACCGACGATTTCTCTGTGAACGGTAAATACTGCATTTTGTATATGTATATCATGAAAAATGTCATATATCAAGAACAAAAACACAGTCTTTACATCGAAGTTATTCAGTTCATTGCTTTTAAACGATCATTTATATGTAATTAAGGAGATCAAGTTACACTAAATCCGGCAGTCTTTCGTTTAATATATCCGAAACTATAGCACAGGCTATAAACTCAGGTTATTTAGTTCATTGCTGTTAAACGGAATAGAATATCAATACATCTATTTACTAATATTGATTGCCATCCCGGGTTTACGGAGATTAAGTTACCCTATATCCGGCAGTCCTTCGTTTTGTCTCAGAGGTTAACTTTTTATCAGCTATCATAAAATGGATTGGCGATATATTAAAAACCTTTCACTGCGTTAAACATTGTGTATTTCCTTATTCATAGTTTTCAGAGAGGTTGTGTGTTCTACATCTTGGGCGTCTTTCATTTTGTATAATGACCTAGTGTACTTGTATTAACTCTTGTTAGTTTTTATGCTGGTGATTTTTGTTATAAAAGACTGTCAAATATAAGGAAGATAAGGGTGCTTATAATGTAACAACAATCCATTTCTATACCAATTTCTGAAATAATGGCGAAAATCACAATTTTAGGGCGAATGCAAACAATTTGCTATAAGATGTTTACTACTTCACAAATTGTTGTTGAATGTATTTGCCTTTTGAACAAGCGCGCAAACGATTTTATATGATTTCCTTAGATAGGACGTCAATTAAAATGAGATTGCAATGGTTACCTTTACATATTTGAATATATATATATATATATATATATATATATATATATATATATATATATATATATATATATATATATATATATATATATATATATATATATATATATATATTATGATACGAAATGCAACAGAAATGTAATGTGCTATACTCTTATTTTACCATTGTACACCGTTTCGTGTATTCATTTGACCTTTTAATGTGTTTGAGGTAATGGTTTTAATGATTACCGTATTTTATATAGATATTTTGTTTATCAGTTTATTTTGTTGTATTGAATTATCAACCTATGATTAGCATAAAGAGGTATCATTACGTCCAACTTAGTAAGATTTAGATATTAAACATTTTAAACGATATAACTTAAGGGTACTGTTAGACGACAATGAAAGGCATTAAAAGACAAAGGAGGAACAATATCTACATGATTAAATATATGTAATTACATTATCGCATCTATTAAAATATATTGATCAAAGTAAGAAGGTACATTTTAAAATAAGGAAGGTATGTCCAAATCACAAAAACACGTTTCATGTTTTTTGTGAAATCTCGGTACGTTTATGCACAATAAAATCATTGATGCTATTCAAATTTAAAGTAGGGGTTTAAGTTCTGTTTTAATTGGTTTCGTATCGTATTACCTATTTGAAGATAAAACTTGACGAACCGTGTATACAACTATTGAAGTTGTGAAAAGCTTTTTAATTCAACTTCCTCTATATTTGTATTTGAATTAAATGTGACAAGTTTGGATTTTCGTTGTTAAAGGTGGTTATAAAATGAAATCTGTTAAAATAAACGTTATTCTTCATTTTGTCTTCTTATATATGTTAAACAATAATCTTTGTATTATAAAATCAGTTTTATGTAATAACAAGGACAAAACATTTGAACAACAGTGCTCATGTTCAGTTGTGAATAAGAATGGATATAATACAGTGTCTTGCGTTTTGACAGAAGTAAACCATTTTAACAATTTATGTCTGACGGAGAACACGGAAAATGTTAGACAGCTTATTATTGAAGGAAATGGATTTTATTTATTTCAAAATCACAGTTACCAAGAAACATTTTCGTCAGTTGAACTGTTGGATATATCAAACAATAAAGACGACTTTGTTGTTACTGTGTCATTTCTGTCTATCTTTAGCCAGTTGCACAATCTACGTCTGTATAACTGTAATATAGTAGACATCAAATATGAAGCGTTCAAAGGAAGTCCTTATTTAGAGGTTATCGATTTGGCATTGAACAGTAAATTGTCATTCAAACAAGTGACTGATGGTTTAATTAACAACGAATTAAGAAATCTCAAAGTATTAAATGTGAGTGGTATATACAACCTCGAAGATCTTCCAACCGTTGCCCTGGCGGTACCATTTTTCAGAAACCTTGCAAACACCAGCTTGGAAGTGTTAGATATCAGTTGGACTAGGTTGAATCTAATAGAAGATTCGTTCCTTCACTTACCAAATCTTAGGGTACTGAATATGTCAGGCACATTTATTATCGGCTATACGAATTGTATTGCGGCTGTGGTGAAACTCAAACATCTTGAAGTTATAACAATGGACCATTGGCCAGTTTTAGTGAGAGGACAAGAAAGCATCATATCTACCGAAGAATCAAGGTTTCTGTTTAAACGTTCAACTCATACGTGCCCAACTATGCAATATATAAATACAAGCACGGGCTGTGTGAATTTGAAAGTAACGGTTACACTTCAACTGCGATTCATGAACATGGATACATTTTTCTGGGATTTTTCAAACATCACCTGTTTCGAAAAAGATAATAAACTCACAAATTTCGATTTATCCGGAAGTAAGACATCCAAACAGGTCGGCCCTATAGTCGGTTTTAAACATTTAAAGCTACTCGACGCGTCCTATTTGGAATCAGCATATCCTGGACCAACAATTGTGTCCTCATTTGTTGAGGACATTCCTTTGCTTGAAATATTACTTGTACCTGGACTGAAAATTGGGTTGTTTAGCATTACTGAACTGTCTAGCTTTATTTCAAGAAATACCAATTTAAGAATACTGGACATAGCCTATAATGGCATCACAGTTATTCCACGAGATACATTCAAACAAAACATATTGCTGGAACACATAAATATTTCAGGAAATAGTCTTACAACTTTTGACGTGGATATGTCAAACAATATACACTTACAATCAATAGATCTTGATAACAATAAATTAAAAACACTCGGTACTCACTTTTTAGAGACCTTACAATTGCTTACTAGTAAAACATTTGTAGAAGTAAATATGAATTCAAACTTGATGGAATGCAGTTGTGAAATTTTACGGGCATCGCAGCAGAACAATGTACAAATGTACCTTGAATGTGAACAAAATGATAGGATGTATGACCTCTCTTCGGACAAGAACTCCTCAAACTATTTAGAAGAATTGTGTCAATCAAACATCGGGTATGCTAGTAAATTGTTCATTATCCTACCTGTAATCGGAGGTGCGTTTATTATAGCGTGTGTTGTTTTAATTCGTTGTTATTTCCTTCGAAGAAAGAAAAGCAATTTACAAAATGAAGACATGTTTATCGTTAATTACAACCGCAAAGCCATTCCAAAATATATTGTTTTCCTTTCATATTGTTCACAGGATGAACATTTAGTGATAGGAAATATATATAAAATACTGAAATCAACACTCTCCAAAGAGATCCAGCATGAAGGAAACGAAGACTTTTTAATTTTACTTGGAGACAAGCATTTCAAATCAGGTGAACACCTTGATGACTGTATTGTTGAGGCTGTGAACGACAGTTTTGTTGTTGTGTGCTTTATATCAGATGCTTTCATCAAGAGTGAATGGTGCAAAAAGGAACTTCACTATGCAAATTTTGGCCAAGTACCAATCATCCCCGTGTATCTGGAGAGATGTAACACAGACGCTATGACGGGAATACTAAAATACATATTCAATTCTCGAGCGCGACTTTGCTGGTTCGAGAATTGTAACAAAGACAAAGCTACAACGGGAGAAAACGGCAAAAATGAAAGTCATTCTACGGAAATGAACGATAATGAATCCGTCCGTATGAAACAAATTGATGCGGCAAGTGATTTTGAAACACCCTGTAAAGAATTAACGGCGCATCAACAAGAAATGATTTCTACATTATGCGATAGAATAGCTGAACACGTAGACAAATGTACAAAGGCCGTAACCAGAGGCAAAACCCATTGAGTTACAGAAAACTGTGCACTGAAGTAACGTCTTGCCAATATTTTGTGAATCGTAATTATGTGATAGAAAGGGCGAACACCTATGAAATGTAAATACGATTGTGTTGAACCCATACTTAAATTCTAACGATATCCAACTGATTGAATTATTTGTTTGTAAAAAATGCACAATGATATTATAAACAAAAACATTAGGAACAGAATATTCTTTTGAGAGCAAAAAGTGTAAAGGTACTTTTTGATACACATTTTAGAAAGCACTCATTGTCTTTGGATCATTTCTTACATTTTAGTTGTGTTTCAATGCTCAGCAATTTAATTCAGTAAACTTAAATAGTGAATCATTCAGAGAGCATTTTTCTTTGAACTAGAACTTACTGCAAAATAAAAAAAATATTGAAGGCGCAAAATGTTTGACACTACTCTTAAAGCAAAATATGTTGCCAGTTAAATATAGGTTTATATGAAATATATAGAAGCAAAAGAAATATACGTTACTCATAATTGTTTTGCTTCATAAATGAAAGGCTATATCGATATGTTCTACATTACTTGTTCATGCTTTTATTTATATATTGTATGCATTAAATAATTTGTAAACACTGTAATTATTATTCCACAAGAAGAACGTACTATAACGTTTTTGCTTATTATTTTGTTGACTCGTTATTTAGTTACTTACTTATTTGCATATAAGAAAATCGGACATGGATCACGTCGCCTGTGAGAGCTCCGTATTCTATATTAAAAGATCTATTTAGGAAATCTAAACGATTTAATATATTTTTAAATTAGGTACTGTATGTCTCGCAAATAGTTTGTAAGTTACAATATTATCTAAACATAATTGTATTATTCAAATAGCGTTTTACGCCTGTCAAATGTTAATCGGCTTATCAACTAAACTTTGCTCACATTTAACTTTACTTATTGTCCAGGTATTTAATGAATTTGTAATACAATCCCACCCTTTAATATTGAGCCTAGGACTGTGGGCAGATAGGGCAGATCGTAAAACATATACCATCCGGCGGATGGCAGGGCTACTGAAAGAGTTAACACCAGCTTACTATATGGGATATGGAACTGATCGTGATGGTTGAGCCCAACAGTAACTTCTTTTAAATCTTAAATAAATATGTATACATTTCTCTATTAGTTAAGATAATGAAACTTTGTACATCTTCTTATAAGTATCTATATTTGGATATAAAAACAACTGCTTGCTACTCATTATTTTGATAGTTATTTGTCCTTTTTAACATGATATCCTTGGGATTAGGAATGTATTAATTATAGCTTTAAACGAAAATATGATACTTCTTGTTACATGAAGGTGGTCAAGTCGGGTTATTAACCACATCCAGTGATAGCTCTAGCTTTTTTTCATAGTTAAATAACATTATGTGAGTTGTCTCTAATATGCGAGGTTGTACCAATGCTTGTCGCATCATTCTAAAATAACTGTTAAACATTATTAGGTCACGATATTCAATCGCAACGGAGCGGGACACTACGAGGTTGGATGTATTCAGGTTCATGTATTCATTTTGGGGAATATAAATAATGTTTAATAATTAAATCATCTGTATATCAGCATGCTTCGTTCATCTAGTTTTTCGGTATTTAGACTTTTAGATAAGATATCCCTAATAGTTTAAAGGAAAATTAAACGAACGTTATGCATTTAAAAAACACAAGACGTTTAAATTGGATAGCACGTACACTTTATAATTTGCATCGCATATATCAAAAATTGATTCCGCTTACTATACTTAACATAACATATTTCCCAATATAATGCAGAAATGACATAAGAATGTAATTTGAGCAAACATGTCATTGACCCATGTAAGATACACTATACTCAAATATCCATTGGTTGTATAAATAACGCTATAGGTACAATAGGTCTTCGCAGTTTTATGTGTCCATTTATCTTAGATAAGTTTAAACACTGAGCACAATTTGGATTTTGTATATAACAGAAATAGTCGAATATTCATAGCTTTAAATAAATGGAAAGTTTATTCAATAACAGTTCTTGTTTAACCCAAACTAATAGAGGTGATCAAGAGCAACTGTCAAACATCTGTCAAGCAATTAATGATTACCATATAAAATGCACAGCTTTACTTGTAGACTAAGGCCTGGTGGTTTTGCTTACTGTGTATATATATTCATGAGGTCCCCTCCCCGCCCTTAGAATTTACTTATAAAGGTTATGTATTAAAAACCAATTAATTTCAATGCATCGACAACAAGTCCTGTATTACAAATTAAACGAATCACTTACACGGACAGCAACCGTAGGAATACGTTTGCTTAGCTTGTATTTCATAAACTTTAACCGACTTATAGTCTATCGCTTAGTCCAGAAAAGTAGATCATCGAGTGCAACGTTTTGTTCAAATTTATGAATGGAGTCAGGTACAACCATTACCAAATATTATAATTGGTCTGTTTGACGCATAAAATGTCAATACTTACTGGTGCCTTTAAAGTAGGTTTTTGTGAAATGAAGTGGTTCACATTTTTATAAGATACAAATCACCTTAAACAAATTACAAGTATCGTTTTAAACAATCTATCTACACAGATATCATGTTAAACTTTAAGTTACATTTTGTCAAATAATTGGAATTTATGTGAGTTAAACTGGTTTATAAGAGAACAGGATAGTTTGTCACAATTTGTAAACATGAATTCATTTGTATAGTCAGCGACATTTACTTAATGAATTAAATATTAAACTTTCATTGTCCTTGCGTACGACGCAGTGTAATAAGAACGGATATTCAGCAGCGATTCAATTCCATGAATCAAATTCAGATTGACATGTCAGCAGGAGATAGCTTATATTGGCAGAATGTTTTTAGAAAAGTTCAATTATGTTTTATACATGTACATGTTTATTCAATAACGAACTGTTCCCTTTTATGTAAATGTGAAAGCACCTATAAGTACAAAACCCACGCGTCCGATAAGGATATACAGTAGATCCCCGTTGGCTCGAACCGCCAGGGACCGGCGAAAATACCTCGAGCCTCAGAAAATTCGAGCCGAGCGAGAATGCTTACCTTTAGTTTATAGATATCGGCCCTGAACATCCAGTTCGAGCCATCGAGGATTTCGAGCCATCGAGGATTTCGAGCCAAGCAAGTTCGAGCCAACGGTGTTCGACTGTATATAAAAGTTGCTGTAAAATGTTACACTGTGAGGAATTCAAACCAATTCTAAAACTAGCCAATTTATCATTTGTCTCTGCTCCTTTTTTTCATAACGGATTTACAGAAATTTACGTACAATGTCGGATTTGAAATTATGATGAGGAAGTGTATAAGTACAATTGCATATTATGCCATTATGAATCCATGTCTCGATTTTCTCTTTACATGCTTAGTTTAAGTAAATTTAAAAATGATTTTGCAGAAAGAATAAACAATTGGGAATGAGCACAAATATTACTTAGTCTTCATTGAACCTATTATGCAGACTTTTGTAAAAGCTGTTAATGTCATCGTTGTTAACTTTCAGTATGTAGTGTTTTTGAAGATTGAGAGATACATTTTTTATTAACTGTATTCCTAAAAAATAAAGACTTGTTCAGCAGTTCTTGTTTAATTAACAGATGTGAGCACATCATCAAAAAGTTCGCATTTCAAAGTTAACAACGATATCTTTAGTAACAATTTTAACTTCAATAAAGTTTTTAATAACCGGCAAAATATCGTATTTATACCGCAATTCAAAATTTGAGATACTACAGTTCAGTTTATTTCTAAGGCTTCATTTTAATTTGGTAAACGTAATGTCAGTTTCTTTAATAGCCCTTTCTGTCAAAAGCTTCACAATTTGTTTTTTTATGTATGACGTTTGATTTTTTATGTCACATTTCATCTATACAAAGGATTAAGCGAATGTAAATAGTACAGTATGTCGTGACCTTCCTTCTAGGTCATCTCCATTTATCTTCCGGCTTCTTTACACAGAAGAAGCATTCATTAATAAAACATGTATCACAATTTAAAAATATCAAACATAAGATTGCATTTTTATTGCCTATCATAATATTGACCCAAAGTTGCCATAGCAAACATGCATGTTCCAACATTGTTTTGAGACAATCATTGTTACTAAGTTTTAATACGATTGCTTCAGAATTGTGGCCCTTGGAGGTAGACTCACACTTTTTTTAGTAGGAGACAATCATAGACTTCACGGTGAAATCAGCCTAAATCATGAAATGTATAAGCGCTAATAATCTCACTTATTTTGCCTGCTGGCCTTTACTATTTGGAAAGTCATGTATATTATGGTATAAATATGTTTTGAATAGGTTGCCATTTGACAGTAAAAGAACTGTTAACATAGTGATACACATAATTTGATACAGTGATAATCTGTTTGTAAAATTTCGGACATAGGATACCTTTTTTAGCGGGTTACAAATGGCCGAACAACCTAAATAGATATACTTTAAGAACATTTATCTTATCATATTTTTATTTTAGTTTTTGTATTGCAATGTTGTGCAACAAAAAGATTTTTACGAGAGCTGGTCAAAATGTTATTTTAAAAAGAAGTCGTAAAGGGGCTAGACTCAAGATGGTCCCAAAATCGTCAAATACAGGATTTCCTCAAAACAAGCCTAGAATTGTCAATGCGAGCTAGTAGGAGACCGAGAATACATCATTTTACATGATTGAAATGATAAACTCAGCAAAGATGTTGATGTCCGCAACAATCATGTTGCTGTCTCTTCTGTTTTCCTTGTTTAAATATAGCGCATAATTGTCGCAAAATTTGATTCATATCTTACTATGAGTACAGATAAATATACCGACGCTATTTTAGGACTTACTGGGATTTACGTGGTAGATATCTCCAGTTAATATCGAATATGAAAAATGCGTAAACAGTGCAAAGATGCATATGTCTTAAGCGATGTTAAACAACAGTAAGATTCAATGCGTTGTATACAACGATGTCAATTTTAGGTAAGTTTTTGATAATTTTCTTTTTTTCTTGCAATCGTATCATCTGGTGTCAACCCTTTAAGAAGGGTACAGACACATAACCTTAAACTAATATATATTGTGACTTGCATGATTGTTCCTTCAAATGTGCGGTATTTCTCCTTTTTCTCAGCACCATTGCAACTGGTAACTCATGATACATACAAAGTCTACACACCATCTTCTTTTCTAACATAAACACATAGACCCGCACCGAATGCTTTATCGGTTCTTACAAGATCGCTGACAAAAAATCAGATCGTAGACTCTCATATTTCCATTCGAAAATTAATGTTTTATGACTTAAACCGTTACTAACGGTTTAAGAAAAAGACATAAGATATCAATTTTTGAACTTAATATAAAAAGCTGCAATCTAAGTTTTTGTCAGCTGTCTTATATAACTGGTTTGCATGGATTTTCGCAGAAATTGGCTCGTTCCAAGACAAAAATTAAAACGTTGTCAAAACGTTCAATCTGTGAGAGTGCAACTTAAAGATGTTTAGATTGTCAACAAAAACGTTACTGTTCTGAATGATGTCATAATCATGTTGTATTTTCAGGATATGTAAAATAAATTAGCAGAAATTGACTATGATAGGGACAGATTCTGATACCTCGAAGCATTAATTTTCACAATTATACATTTTATAATCGGTACTGGCCTGAACATACGAATATAAAAGAAAATTAACTAATGGTATATACACATTTGTATTATATAAATGGTCATACAAAACATAATATATAATTTCTTCATCAATTACGCGTTTTAACTTTCTAATTGTTAAACTTTGCATACGCGTACATGGTCACAGTATAGTCAATGGCAATTCTGGAACCATTTGCGTTCAACACACAGTCCAGTTTCTGTTAAATGTTTTGGTTATTTTTAGAATAATAGACTTAAGGGTTTAATTTGTATTCATTATATTGACATATGCTGAAATAGCATTGCTGTTAAATAGAATTCGCATCGTTTGTTCGAACACCTTATCGGTTTTTTAAGCAGAAAATAGAAACAAATGTAATATGTCATTTGCCGAACCTTTTACGCCGTTGACCAACAAACTGTACCACATCTTGCTAATTCCATAGCTGCTTCAATGGCGTGTCCACTCCTGCTTTTCTTTATGATCATGTAAGACACACCAAGGAAGATAACAGCCATTATCACTGCGACCAAAATCATCCACTGAGACCTGGGTAAACAGCATTGATTATTATTATATAGACTACATGACTATGTTCATACAATTTACAGATGTCTGTGCATTATTTAGGTGCATACCGTTGTTGATAATTTTCTATGTTACCGACGGTCGTTTAATAACAGGTAAAATAGCATAGATCTATCTAATGCATATCTATTTACGTTATACTTGAAACTGCTAGTATTCTAATATAACAAAGATATGAAAAACTTTTTAAACGTTCAAATACCAACCATTTTTTGCCCCTCGCAGCCCTTCCGGGGCTCCTTGTCTGTGGCGCAACAGCAATAGTCGCAGTCGATCGTTTGCATCACGGAGGAGTTAGTGTTTTCGATCTGAACGTCCTCAAAATATACGCATTTCTTGTTGTTCCCTCTCGTACAATCAAGCACATAATTGTTTTTAACGGTTATGATACAAGGAGATAGAACATTAAGTAATCACTGTTGTCGGCCCGACCCTGCACTATAATGTTGTCTTGCATTGTAGGGGACAGCGAAGTACGTGAACGAAAATACGATGACCAACGACTGAACCTCACATACGGCCTTATCCAGTAGCATCTGAATCTGCTGGTCAACAACGCGGTGCCATTGTTATAAAAATCCGAAGAGATAATTGATAAAAGTATTATTTACTTTCTGAAATATCCACATGAGGGTTCCAGATCAATTGTTTCGACATCAATTTAGTAACTACAACTGTGGTATTAGCTATACAAAAAGAGAAGAATGAACAGAAAGTGCACTTTTTTGCGGTTACAAAATACTTATTTCATATTACCATGCTCGTGTTCTGAATATTCAGAACCATGAATAATTTTTTTTTTCATTCTTCAGAATCACATTTGCTCGTTTTCTGGGGAATACAAAACAAATTATTGCCTTGGAATGGTCAGTAAAATGTAAATTCACTGGGTGTTTAAACCAGTTTGTGTTCACAACCTCACTATTATCCCAACAATCCCGAAAAAAGTAAAAAAAGTAACAGGTAAATCGTATTAAAGTATGTATTAACTGGAGGAATCTAAATAATAAAATAATTAATATTCAACTAAAAGGGAAACCACGGGTACTTTAATAAATTAGGGATCCGGACTCTATCTAATGCAAAAATTTTCAAAGATACTTTGCAGTTATTGTCTAAAACTTTGAACACTACACAAAGTCTTCCTTAGCAAATAAAAGGTTTAAAAAGGTGTGATCATATGCTTCCATAACCTAAATGTAGCCGCGACCCAAACACTAAAGCCTTTTCTTTTTGTTTTTACATTACGGAGTGTTATACCTACGAACAGCTAAAACTATGGAAACGCCAAACAAAAAATGTTTTAATTGTGGACTTAGCGTTTATATTTCATCCAAGTGATCTGGTATCAACTCGACATGGCATTTTTTTATTATTACTTTTTTGCTTAGTTTGGAACGATTCTATCTTCTATACTGACATTAGGTGAGATTCTAAAATATTTGATGTTTTGTTTGGACTGTGCCTTAACGATGAACATATTAGACAGACAGAGGACGAACAAACGTAGACCACCCAAACTCATCTTTCCTTTAAGTCGTTAAATCAAAAAAAATTTTTTTTGATGATTGGTATTTATAATTGTAAATATTACATTACAATAAAAATTTATATGAATATTCCTGTATATGGTTTGTGAATGTGTTTACTGTAAGTGATTTAATATCTCAGGCGTATGGATTAATAAATGGTTTGGAAGGCATGTATTATTAATTATGGTACCCTTATTAAATGTTTACCAAACTAATTAAAAACAAACTTATTATCTTACCCGAAATGAAATATTTTAAGATTTTAATCCAAACCAAGGGCCTTAAATTAGAAATTTACTTGTAAAATAATGCCGTTATAAATTGACAATTTTACATAGGATATAAATCTTAAACGATAATAACATTTCGGACGAATCAAATTACAATGATTGAATAGATCAATGCATGCAATTATAGTAAAGCATTTCAATGTAAGGGAGTTGAACAAATCTAAGGTCCAAAAAAGTAAACGACCTTGGAGAAATAGACGCGACGAAACGCATTTTGCTTATATTGGTTGTAATCCAAGCACAGCTATTCAGATAACAAGTATGTGTATATACTGTGTGTCATGTGTGTAGTAAAGACTACTTTCTTTCAAAATTGATCCAAATATGCGGCTTACAAAACGATATTGAAACCTTAATTTTGTTTCACAAATCATATTGAGGGCGTGAATGGCGGTCGCCAAAATTTCATAAGAACAAAACGAAACTGCGGTCGGTAGTTTTTGTCATCGCAAAATCGGCCGTTTCCGTACAATGTTTATTCATGTCAAATGAATTTACGACTAGCGAAATAGTACTTCAGAATCGTTCAGTATTATTCGAAGTTTGTAAAACATAGTCACTTGGTTTTTTGTCATACAATTAGACTCAAACATCATAAATAAAGTATCAAGTTCGTGCATCTTCGTAAATGTTGTCTTCTGAAACTATTTGAATGAAAGGGATGATAAAAGACGTTCGGTAAATTGGTGTTGACCAAATATCGCTTTAAGCAATTTACCTCTCTCTTCTTTCTTACACACAAATGAAAAACAACAAACGTTATTCGTGTCTGTAATATTACTCTTTCTTCTTTCTTATTCATAGAAAACGAAGCACCATTTTCGATCTAATCTTAAATTACAACTATTTATATTTATTTAAGAATTGTCTTTCTATTTCACTTTTTTATTAATAATACAATGTTAACTTCAGGGACAAAAAGGCAAACATCTAGTAATATTACGATTATACAGACCATACACAAAATGCACGAAAAAGGGAAAATCACTCAAATAAAATATTAGCCTATTGCGAAAGGTTTAGGAGGAATTTTGCAATAAGACATATTCGGAACGACCTCACGAGTCAATTGCTTTAATGCGGACTGTATTAAAGTATTGAAGTACTAGTATTAGCAAGCATTTACTTCTCCGGACTTCGTACATGTTTATGTACGAAATATGGGCATTTTTACTATTATTATTATTATTATTATTATTATTATTATTATTATTATTATTATTATATTATTATTATATTATTATTATTATTATTATTATTATTATTATTATTATCATTATTATAAATTTTAGTAGTTGTCGACAATTGTGTCCAGTTCTGTTTTAGTAGCATCTGATACAATCTGACCGAAACACCGCAGTTGTTAATTCAAGGCTCAGTATCCATACTGTCTTGATGTTCTCCAACCTAGATTTCCCCAAAACAAATGAACAATTAGCGTTTCTTTGTGTGGCATATGCCTTAATATATGCTGCTGCTCCATTGGTGTGTTTGTGAAGCATCACTTAACTTAACATATGCAGCACTTAATTAAAATACCATCAAATCCAAAAATATTATAATATGGCATGTATCTAATGATTTTCTTAAATAAACATACATCTTTGAATCAACTGATAATAATAAAGAAATTAGATCATATTCCCCTTACATTTTTCATGGTGCAATTGATTTGCAGAATAACCACAACTAATAACAAGTAAAGAACAGGAATCGTTATTAAGTCGAGACTGATGTTGATGTGCATTAAACTGACAAAAACCAAGGTGACAGTCATTTTTCAAAATGAAAAGTGTTATTACAGCAAGGAAATGTTTGACAGAGAGGGATATTAAAGAAGCCTAAGCGATGCCTTAGACGCGTTGTGCAATCTCTAGGCATTCTGACAGAAGCCTTTCACAAATGACGTCCATGAAAAAAGTCCCCTGATAAATGAAATTGCTAAATAAGTAAGAAAAGTTGCTATGAAGGAAATAATTATCGAATAAAATAATAGAAACCATAGAAAATAATAGATGTATAACTTTATTCACTCCCTACATCGTCAACAGTTTATCCTGGTATTTCTGACCATTAAAAATGATTCAGTTATTCTTGAAAATAGAAATCCAGAGCTTTACATCGTTACCAGTTAAACTACCAGAATATATATATGTATTAATTCAGATATTTGTGATAAAAATATATAAATGGTAACAAATTCATTTAACAATTCAATGGCATATGCACAATATAACCAGTAAAAGTTTATCCAAATACAAGAGGTTGTTTCCAACTGTTTTAATTTTATAGTGAGACCAATGAACAAAGAAAAATACGCATGATTCAGACATTATTGAAATGTATTACAAAGAATTTTCATAAGAGGTTTGTTTGAAAAAAAGATACATTGTCTGTATATTATGAGTTCTTGAAAATATTGTTTAAAATGGAAATACCTTAAAATTAGAGTCCAAATAAACCCATGATATTAATATCAACTAATTACTTATAGTTGATTTCATCGCTACCCAAGTTTACGTTTGGAATTGTTTAATGGCGTTGCAGAACAGTAGGTTATAATATCATATTAGGTCGTAATTAATATTGTTTTTGGATTTCTCACTTTTATTTGATCTGGATAGGCGGTAGAATGTTAAATTATTTAAAAGTGTAATTTTAATCATTGTTTTCATGTAATAATTACAGAAAAAAGAAACGTTCTAAATTTGAGAATCGATCGGACAAATCGGGTTTAAGATTTTTCGTTTTGCGAGAAAAAGAATGAAGTTATTTGGGTAAGGCCAAAGTTTATACGCTGTAAAGGTACTTAACTGTTTCAGACACACAAGACGAATGTCGTTTTTGTATTGCAATAAAGAAAGAGGCAAATTGCTCAGTGTGTCAACAACAATATACGTAAGGTATTATCCTGAATTTCAGCTATTCGTCTGCTTCAAAATCACTGAGTGTCACTTGTTATGTTTGAATACCGCGTTTGATTGCGCAATCCTTGGATGAATACTGCAGATAAGGACTTGTAATTACGTTGATAGGTAAATTAGAAGTTTCTCATACAAGTCGGAAGCATTTTCTATGACCTCCTGTTTGTTTCGCAGACAAATGTTTACGTTATACCGCCAACTATAATATAAAGTGATACAAATTATCACACGATTAGTTTGTTATATAAAGTGGCAAATGAACAAAATAACCATTACAAACATTGGAATCAAAAGTGCATTTCAAGTAGCGTTTATAATACGTTCAATATTGTTAAAAATGGTAGAACTCGTATTTACATTTAAGACGTATGAAGTAATAAAGTTTGTTTCATAAATAATAAAAAGTCCTTTCATGTGACATTGTGTGCCACAAGATTGGATTCTAACAAACTTTAAGACTCTTTTATTTCAGACTTCCACTTGTAGTTATTCGAGCGTCAGTTAAAGTCTGCTTAAAGTCGCTGCTTGTAAAATTAAAATCATTTTGAGACAGATGAATGCCGCGTTGAACGTACTTCACCGACACTTCGTATTTTATATTTAAATGTGATTTTTTCAATTTCGTCTGATAATTTATGTTCAATCTCTTTTTAAACATGATATTTGAATCAACAACATCCTTATGGAGAAGACTAAATACGTAGATTTGTGAAATGCCGGCAGTTCATGGTGGTAAAGGATATCTTGTAACTAAGGTAACTATCCCTGTACATATACTGTATGAATGGTACATTAATATCGATAAAGTCATATTTCCATTATCTGGAGTTTGAAAGTTTTACACCAAATTGGTAGTCATTTTGTTAATATTAAACCGAAGGAAAGCATCCATTTACTGATTGAATTATCACTTTAGAGATGTTTTTTTTTTGTTTCCGTTTAAATATTGATTACTCAATTCATGGCTTAACTTTGCAAAACTTATGTGCAAATAATGATTAGGCCATTCCATTATGCGCACGCTAGTTGTGAATATGCTTTGCCCTTGAACACATGGGGCAACATATTATGCTTGCACCAACACCCTCGTGATTAAAATTATTTACCAGCACAGAAGCGCTCGGTTATAATTTGTTTAACTCAGGGTCATGGTGTAGTATCTTTTCGTTAACGATTATAAACTTTGTGTTACAATGTAGGCATTTATTTCAATCAAATAGAAACCGGATCGGTTACAAAGTGCATGCTACTTCAAATGACAAATCAACAGTGTCTTTGAAGCAGGACCGTGTACATGTTTGTTTAGTTTCCTGATGAGCAATAAGGCTCATGCTATAAAGGTAAAGGTAATGTATGGTTGCTTTTTGAATGTTTGAAAACTATTAGTTCATTTCTGCATTTAATATGTATGTACTTTTTCGCGCTTGGCAACGGGCAGCAAGTATAAGACATCGTTTGTTCTATCTTCCATTAATTCAGGTTAAATTGAAGGAAGAACGGTTCAACGTTTTATATCGTTACAAAGAATAGAAACTAAGCATAAGTAGGGATGATGGTTATACGATGTCTATTGCATATCTTCATCTGCTTATAAAAATATGTCCATTTACACTGTTGGGTGTCCTTATTTGATATAATATATCATATAGATGTATATTATGGTATTTCCAGTCTCATCATAACCACGTCCCGTTGATCGTTTATCGATTGAAACCTAAATTTATGTCTTTTTTGTGAACTCGTGACATGGGATGTTTGATATCTGGTAAAACATAGCCACCACGAATAAAACACTGTAGTAAAACATGTCTGGTCCTAACAGGTATATAATGGCAACGGAAATTAAAAGATGTAGATACATGCATAACGATACACAAAATTGTGTTGTCTCATAACGATAATGGTTCGTTTTGTTTGTTTTGTGAAAATCGTTTATGTTGTGATAAATGTGATTATGTATTTTTATACATCTGGATTGTGTTTTGGATATATTGAAAATCTATGCCAAAACAAAATGAGTACTGTTAGATAGTGTTGCTTAAGGACCATACATGGCACTGTATAAGGGGTACATAAAACCTAGATATTGCAATGCATTAATATATAATTAGGAATAAAAGTGATAGAGACATACATTTTGAATGCGGGTACATGACACATGGTGAGTAACACATGCATATGAAAAAATAATAATATATGTAATTAACTTCCATAATTTGATAAATGAAAAGTATATATTTAATGACTGTTATAATGTACTGAAAATGTTTTTGATGGTTATTAGCATAGCACTGTACAGTGTTTACAATAGTTTCACTTGTAAAGGTATTACAACTATATGCTTCATTTTTATTCTCGCTTTCAGTATATGAGCCCGATGAATGTCTTTTTTATCTAAAGATTCAGTTCCAGAGGAGGTAACTTTTCTCCTTGAGATCAGTTTCTCCTTGTTGGTCTGTCTAGTGTTTTTGAGACAGTTTTAGGCTTTGATTTGGATGAGATTTGGGTTTTAACCATTTTATATTCGCTGCTTTAGTTCTGCATCGGAAAGGGGTTGTTAGTTATAACATATTTTTAACATATCTATTCCTGTTTACAATAGTTTCACTTGTAAAGGTATTACAACTATATGCTTCATTTTTATTCTCGCTTTCAGTATATGAGCCCGATGAATGTCTTTTTTATCTAAAGATTCAGTTCCAGAGGAGGTAACTTTTCTCCTTGAGATCAGTTTCTCCTTGTTGGTCTGTCTAGTGTTTTTGAGACAGTTTTAGGCTTTGATTTGGATGAGATTTGGGTTTTAACCATTTTATATTCGCTGCTTTAGTTCTGCATCGGAAAGGGGTTGTTAGTTATAACATATTTTGACAGCAGTTGAAAATTACACGTGTTTAAACAGGAAATAGCATTCAATCTTGATAACTGTATGGTCAGATATTAAAATTGGATCATTTACTTTGAACCCTAAAAAAAATGTTAAAATGCGAGTTTATCTAAATATGTCAATAAAGAGTTAACCAATTGTATTTGTACCTTGATCTTGTGAAAAAACGATTTATAAAACAGTGTATTAAAAATGCTGTTCAACTGCTGAAAGCGCCAAATACAATCATTTTACATTAACTATCTGTGTTATAATGTAATTTAGCTATATCTTAAATTAGCAGATAGCATTTTAGTCCTTCCTATTATATCGAGAAATTCCCTCATGGTCCGATATACTAGTCATTTGCGAGTTATACAGTGAAACCATTTATGTTTATCCAAATGAAATAATCTCCATTATGCATACAATCAATATCATCTGTAACATGTGTATTTTTAATACAGACCGTAATACCTTTAGAGGTTCATTTCAGTTTACTTTTTACGTGTCTAATTCTATGTAAAGACAACATTTAAAACCAATCATTTAATAATCAACTTTTTTTCTGACCATGTTGCAGTTACAATATCACTTTAATTATATATTTATACAATTTCAGGTTAATTTAGTTAATTGCAACGTTTTGGTTATAAAACCCTGAACATTGCGGACAGTTTGACCCCAATCTGCTGGTCATTGTGATTCGGATGAGTCTCTACATAGATCGGTGTCGACGATGACGGTTAGGCTGCGCCATCTTGATTCTGTAGTGAAGTCTAGTTGCAAACAATATTCACGCACTGCTTCGGTCTGGCTACACCTTAGAAGCCGACTGTATGCCCTTTCTGGCCGCCTGGACTAGTATATTGTCCGCAGACTTTATACATTCTATATCAGGCTCTGATTTAGTCCTATTTATACGGAGAGTTGCAGTTATAGAATAAAGTGTTGTTGTTGATTTTATGGAATCACTACCAGTGGAGGGTTGAGTGCATGTAGGGACACCTTTATCAGCTTTACCGTTAGCATTAATGGTACATGCGGAACGGTAAAACAAAGTTTTTTTTGTATATAAATGACAGTGGCCCCATTACCTCGTTATTCCGCTCATGAACTGCATGAAGTTTCGCTATGTTGATGATGTTGGAACTGTTTGGTACGGAGAATGGTACACTATGAGCTTTTTGGGTGATCATGTTTTCTAAAACAGCTTTACGAGCTTCACGATACATCTGACCGTGTTCTGCTGTATCAATGGATGCTGAAAAAACAACCACATATGTTTTAGGACCGGTCTGGGACATGGGATTGGCCATATTGTCAATTTTCTTTGCATCCTTCATTCTGCGTTTGCATTTATATGTGGATGACTATGCGGACGAGTCCTTGAGGGATCCGGTTAGACATGATGAA
Organism: Mya arenaria; assembly: GCF_026914265.1. NCBI lineage: Eukaryota > Metazoa > Mollusca > Bivalvia > Myida > Myidae > Mya > Mya arenaria. The sequence goes on along the minus strand of NC_069128.1, from coordinate 51,185,022 downwards.
GAGTCATTGAAGGACCAGATACATAGATTGATGGATCAAAATTAGTGTCAATGCAGAACCAGATATATAAACGGATGGACTTGAGGCAGTGTCAATATAAGGCCAAATACAAAGATGAATGGATTTAATGCATTCTCTAAGAAGGACCAGAAAAATAAATAAATGAATTTGCAGCAGTGTCGTTGAATGACTAGATACGTAGATGGATTGACTTTTAGCTGATTCTTTGAATGCCCAGATACGAAGATGAATGGTCTTGAGAGTGTGTCTTCAAAGGATCAGAAATAGAGTTGATAAACTTTATGCAGCTTCGTTGATTGGCCACATACACAGATATACATACTTGAGCTAGCGTCTCTAAAGGACAAGAAATAAAGGTGGATATACTTTATACAGATTAGTAACGGTTATACATAGTTGAAACGTAAATGCTTAAACACTTAAACTGCCACAAGGTATATTCGTATACCACACAATGGAATCCACAAAAGTTGTATTGCTTTTATCTTTTTAATTAATATCAAATATATTGACAGAATAATAGCTTCACTTTTCTTATTGTTAAACATACAATATTGCATTTATATATCAACAGGATATATAAATAGGATAGTTTTTTATTTCAGTGTTAATTCCCCATAAACTTCAAAGAGTAAGCGCGAAATTTCTATTTCACAAGTGGCATAGCCACAAGTTAATTTTTACTTTCACTGCTCTAAAAGTGAAATGTTTTGCGATCTTATAATGATATAGAGGATATTTGTTTATTTCAGAGTACTGCTGTTCATTCTTATAGCTTAATATTCGCTCGTTTTTTTATTGCAAAGCTTTATGAACAGTAAATAGTGAAGTATTATTAGTGCACATCAGTTCCAAAAAATAATGAAAACACTTTTTATTTCAAGATGGGCATGAATGCATAACCAAATTACTACGCCGCTATTTAAAGAATGAAAATTTGGAAAGTCAAATGGGTTAGCATAACAAATGTGGATACCCATTGGATTTTAACCATTCTTCTTAGTTTAAGACTGCATGTACGCGTGATTTATAGTAACTTAATATTCAGTCATCTTACTGTCAGAGACCAGTCTGTTTCGCTTTAAAATGTTTGTTTTCCAGATAAAGAGTAAATGCCACGCTAGTTTGTCGACACATTTTGAGGTGTGGGTGGGGTAAAAAATATCGGATCTATCTGTAAATTGTTATGTGAATTCTCCAAGAAGCTCATTTTACGTACTACAACGGTTAACAGTTCAAAATATATTTGAACGATGATATAAAATTTTATTTATGTTCGAACAGATGTTTTTGTCTGTAATTTCTTTGGTCTGAAAGCAAATGTTCGAACATTCAGCTTCAAAAATCAGTAAAATGTTTGATAAACGGGATAATCGGTAATAAACGGTAAGTTGTTAATTTCCAATTATATATTTAGGCCACAACAAATTGATCATTTGTTCTACGGATTTTGCCCAAAACAAGTAGGAGCGAGCCAGCGAAAAAAAAATTAAAATACTTTTTTTTAAATTTAAGGCAATTCAGAGGCCAGCGCAAGGCGAAAAAAAAAAAAAAAAAAAGTTTATTTCTTACTAAATTTATCATGCAATATGTCAAGAAATGCTTTTTAATTGCAAACATAGGTTCTTAGTTTAAATATAAATGAAAAGGTTTTGATTGTATCACATGAAAATCTGTCTCAATATATAACAAATGGCAATAAGATCCAGTGCTTTACTATTACTTAAGACACTGCCGATTAAATTGCGGGACAACACAATTGAAGCAGTATTAAACAAATCTGCAAATGTGTCACCGGTCATTATATTAGAGCAGGTGGTGGAATAAAGATGTTTCCCGTTCAAGACCTCGCCTTTACCACGAACCAATGGTTTATAGGTCCGTGCCTTGAAAAAAAAATCATGACACCCTCCATAGCTTCAATGCCAGTAAGAAACAGGCCACTTTAATAACAGGCCACTTTACTACAAATCGATCAAAGAAAACAAGTGGATAAGAACAAAGAATTGAGAAAATTAAAATTGTTTTCTGATTTTACTGATGTTATTTTTATACTGTACATGTATGTGTAATGCACTAGTCAATTGTAACCACGACCCCCAAGGTCCGGGGATTAGCGGGGACTTTGACTTTCGGTCCAGCCAACCCCGGGTAAAACCAACGGCACTGCGGGGCCACCTGGAAGGTGAAAACACGGCCCATTTCACCGGCTATCTCCGGTATACCCCCGGTCCTGGGGGGGGGGCATGGTTACAATTGAATGGTGCATAAATACATACTGTTTCTGAAACATTTACAAGTCCTTCTATTTTTATCAATTACGAGTATAAAACTGATAAATGCATTTTAGAATTTAAAAAATAACTCACGAAAACATGTTCATTTGTTGTAAGTCGATTGTCCGTGTATTTTAATATAAGTTTTGCACTCAAAATCTGATTTAGATATTATTTAACACTAAATTTTGAGTGCAAAACAATGAATTACTTAAAACACACATAAATAATTATTGCCTTCGACGCTGTGAAACTGTTATTGTTTACTGAAGACTATAATCCATTGACTATGACACTGATTTTTAATTAAAAATGTGTATTTTACATTAACGAAAACTGAAAGTATCCTGCAAATTAATACCGGAAATTGATAACAACGGTGCGTTCTGCAAAATATTCCCGACAAAAAAGACTGTTAACAAATATCGGCTGTTTTGCGGTTACCCGGACCTGATTTTGTCCTGACACGAGGAAAGTTTGCTCGCGGAGAATGTTAAGCATGGAAATACCTTCAAAAAAAGGCGAAGTCAACTTTGCAGGTTCAAATTTTAAGTAAAAAAACTTCAGAAAATAGAGGAAATTCAGAAGTAAAAAAAAAAAAAATAATATGCGCGGCCAAATAAGAAATGCGGGCGCAAAAAAAAAGTTATTTTTATTATATTTTTCGTTTTTCGAATTCTAGGTGCGGCAAATCCGACGAACAAATGATCAATTTGTTGTGGCCTTATTTATTTTTTTGATTTTTAAAACATTTCTTTATTTTTTTAACATTTTTGTAATTAATTTACTGAAGTCCAGTGTTCTGTTTTGATCAAGGCAAGTACATGTAACAACAAAGGAATTTAAAAGTAGTTCTGAAAGTTGATATATTCACTCCTTCTTTTGCAATGAAAATATCAAATTGATATTTTCACTGTTGTTATTTCACTGTTAAAACCCCATATTTTATCGTAAAGTATGAAAGAAACAAACATTTCTTTTTATTTTAATTGTATGTCAAAAAATAAAATAAAATACCAAAATATAGTTGTTGTTTTTTTTCAAAACGGCACGACAAACTGTAGCGTTATTGTTTCGAAGTTCTTAAGCACAATCTTGAATAGAGATATTTTGGAAGCAGAAAATTCATACCTTTTAAAATCAGCTTTGTTTCACAATATTTAGCTATGCTTGATGCAAATATGGTATACGCTTGAAGCATCGGCCAAAGTGTTATCCAATACTCCTGAATGTGTGGTTTCAAATGGGGAAAAATGACCGAGAAATAATTATTCTGCTTACCTACGCAACAATAGTTGCATGTATACTTTTATTGTCTACATGTATAAATTTATTTATTTGTGGTTCCAAAAAAAGTTGACATCGGGTGTTTACACTGGGTGCGACTACTTTTTCTGATAGTTGTTTCTAAGGTGTAACGTTGTTAACTGACGTCACCCGTGTAGTTCTGTAAAATCACGGATTATGTTAAACGGAACCTATGAAGCATCAGTTTTCTACAGAATTTGAGTAATTGTGTATTTTCAATTGTTTTTAATAATTACCATAAATGATCATTACCCTGAGATGTCATAATTCATATTGTTTTAAAATATTTAAACAGAATCGTGGTTATATTCTATGCTACTAAGCTTCTTCCGAGGCACAACATACATGAAAAGTAAATCAAACAAAAACTATTTGGGTTTAGTTGCGCTTTATTTCGTGTGATCTTTAGTGAAAATCCTTAATTCAAAATATCATGAATACAGCTAAATCGTGTTTCACTTTCAAGAAACAAAAACCTTGTTCGTATTTTTTAATATTAAACAACAGGAAATTTTAGTCGAAATGATAATCGACACTACAGAGTTAATTCAACTTTCAAAACAAAGAAAAATGCAATGAAAAATAAAAGCAAACTGAACAATAGTGAAACTCGCAGATTTTATTTGACGAAATAATTAAACTCTGGCATTTATGCAGAAATAAAAAGCACATTTTTTAAAAAAAATGTTGGCACAATACAATTGAACAATAGTCTTTACTTCTTCTTGATGGTCTGCACTATAATATACTGAACATACAGATATCCATAATAAATTCATAAGTATATCTACGTATGAGGCAAATTGCAGACAGGTATTTTATTTTGTTATTGAATAAACATTGCGCATTTGATCTGTTTACATTTAAACAAGATCGTGGTTATAAATTAGGCTTAGCCTCTCCTTGTAGTTATCTTTGTAATGCGCGGTGAATATCAAACATTTTACTTACTAAATACACATCTTCAGTATAAAGCATAACACATAAACTAATGCAATTGCTGTACATTTATGTCATAAACAATATACAACGGATTGTAAAAGGTACATCCCAAACTTCATATGTTCACGGCTAGCATCTATCTAGGGACCCGGGTTCGATTCCCAGCCTTTGTAAATTTGAGTTTGCTTGTTGGCTTGCCCAACAACACTCTAACGCCACATCGTAGCATACAGGTCTTTTTCTTTCTTTATAATAGTTAGAAAAGTAAGAAGAGATTAAACGAACGCAAAGTGTATGTACAGTTTTTTAAACGTGTTTAGGAATTATATCACATACTATACAGTAACATTTCCTCGCACAGTACTTCATTGTGTCTTGCCTCTTGAAACGGTCTTTGTACACTTATCTACGTGATCAGCTATTCTATTACATAATGAATAAACAACTTCTTGTTGATGGGCAGTTAAATCTTGGCATAGTATTTCACTACGCTTTGCTGTCGCCATTCGTTTTATATGAGCAGAATCATTTCCGCAAGGTATCGGAGCATTATTTTCGAGGTGACCACTATCTTCTGGTTTGGCTTTGTCTTTGTGGACATTTTCAAACCAAGAAAGTCGTGCCTTGGAATTAAAAACATTTTTTTTGTATTCCTGTCATAGCGTCTGTGTTACATTTCTCTAGATACACAGGGATAATTAGTACCTGGCCAAGATTTGCATAGTGGAGTTCCTTTTTGCACCATTCACTTTTGATGAATGCATCTGATATGAAACACACTACCACATAACTTTCGTTCACAGCCTCAACAATACAGTCATCAAGGTATGTACCTGCTTTGAAATTTTTGTCACCAAGTAAAATTAATGACTCTTCGCTTCCTTTAAACTCGAGCTTGTTGGAGAGCGTGGATTTTAGTATTTCATATATTTTTCCTAACACTATATGGTCATCATATGAACAATACGAAAGGAAAACAATATGTTTTGGTTTTTCTTTGCGGTTGTAGTTGACGATACACATTTATTCATTCAGTGACTTATCCATCTTTCTTCGAACGAAATAACATCGAATTAATACACTAAACGCTATCACAAAAGTACCTCCAATCACAGATAAGATAAATAACATTTCATTTAAAGAATCGATGGTAGATTGACACAATTCTTCCATATTGTTGGAGGAGTTCTTGCCCGAAGAGAGGTCATACATCTTTTTTCTTTTCGTTCACATGTCAGGGCCATGCTAATATTCTCCAGCTGCGATACCTTTAAAATTGCACAACTGCACTCCATTAAGTTGAGATCCAAGTATACTTCAACAAATGTTAGACTATTAAGTACTTGTAAGGACACCAAAAACTGAGTTCCGAGTGTTTTTAATTTATTGTTACTGAGATCTATTGATTGTAATTGTAAATTGTTTGATAGATCCGCAATAAAAATGGTCAGGCTATTTCTTGAAATATTCATGTGTTCCAGCAAAATATTTCGTTTAAATGTTTCGAGTGGAATAACAGTAATTCCATTAAAAGATATGTCTAGTATTTTCAAATTGGTATTTCTTGAAACAAAACTAGATAGTTCAGTATTGTTAAATAATCCAATTTTCAACCCCGGTAAAAGTAATATTTCAAGCAAGGGAATGTCCTTAACAAACGAGGGCGGAACGGTTGGTCCCACAAAAGCTGATTCCAAATAGGACGCATCAACGAGCTTCAAATGTTTGTACCCAACCAATGAGCCGACTTGTTTAGATGTCTTACTTCCGGACAAAATAAAGTTTCTAAGTTTATTGTCTTTTTCGAAACAGATGTTGTTTGAAAAATCCCAGAAAAAATGTATCCATGTTAATGAATCGCAGTTGAAGTGTAAGCGTTACTTTCAAATTTATACAGCCCGTTTTTTCGTTTCTAAATTGCATAGGAGGGCATGTATCTGTAGAACGTCTAAACAGGTGTTTTGAATCGTCGGTAGATATTATACTTTATTGTCCCCTGACAAGGATGGGCCAATAATCAATAGTTATAACTTCAAGATGTTTGAGTTTCACTAAAGCAGCAATACAATTAGTGTAGCCAATAATAAATGTTCCTGACATGTTTAGAACTTTAAGGTAAGGTAAGTGCGTGCACGAATCTTCTATGAAATTCAGCCTTGTCCAACTCATATCCATCACTTCTAAGCTGGAATTCGCAAGGTTTTGAAAAAATGGAACCTCTAGGGAAACAGGTGGGAACCATTTTAGATTGTATATTCCACTAACATTTAACATCTTAAGATATCTTAACTCGTTGTTCATTAAACCATTAGCCAATTGCCTGAATGACAAATTACTGTTCATTGCCAAGTCGATTACTTCTTAATACGGACTTCCTCTAAACGATTCATATTCAATGTCTATTATATTACAGTTATATAGACGTAGGCTTTTCAACTTGTTAAAGATTGACAGAAATGACACAGTGACGACAAAGTCGTCCTCTTTGTTTGATACATCCAAATTTTCAACAAAGGAAAATGCTTCATTGAAACTGTCATTTTGAAATAAATATAAACCATTTCCTTTTATCGTAAGACCACTGATATTTCCCGTATTCTCCGTCAGACATAAATTGTGATCGTGGGTTGCATCTTTTAAAATGCATGAAACTGTAGCATATCCATTCACATTCACAGCTGTACATGAGCACTGTTTTTGGAATGTTTCGTTCTCGTTTGTAGATGCAACTGATTTTATTATAATAAGACAGCTGTATAGCATAATTAAGAAAAGATCACGAACACCGTGAATTTTAACAGATTCCATTTTCAACGAAGCTTGATCAACGCAGCTCCAAATTTGTATTACGCTTTAGATATAAGTATTTAGGAAGAGAAAATGATAAGCACTTCATAAATCAATATTTATATGATATTACCCGATTCTCAAAGTTCAACCCATCCATGAGCAGAGTTGGAAAATCCCATCTTTGCTTTTACATAAAACTGATGTTAGAATACCAAGAGTATTGTTTAACATAATTAGAAAGATAAAATGAAGGATAATGTGTATTTTAACTGAATCAATTTCGCACTTAAGTATATACAACGAAGCTGCAAACTTGAAACAAATTTATTTCAAAAGTTAATTTGATAAACATACCTAGTGAATGCCGCAATGCTTAGCCAAGCTAAATTTTAAATATTGAATAGCGATGCGATAGATATTTAAATCATGAAGCGTAACGTCACATTTAAAATATGAAGCGTAACGTCACATTTAAATCATGAAGCGTAACGTCACATTTAAATTATGAAGCGTATCATCATTTTTGAATCATGAAGCGTAACACCACATTTAAATCATGAAGCGTAACACCACATTTAAATCATGAAGCGTACCGTTACATTTAAATCTTGCAGCGTCACGTTACATTTAAATCATGAAGCGTAACACCACATTTAAATCATGAAGCGTACCGTCACATTTAAATCATGAAGCATCACGTTACATTTAAATCATGAAGCGTAACACCACATTTAAATCATGAAGCGTAATGTTACATTTAAATCATGAAGCGTAACGTTACATTTAAATCATGAAGCGTAACGTTACATTTAAATCATGAAGCGTAACACCACATTTAAATCATGAAGCGTAACGTTACATTTAAATCATGAAGCGTTACGTAACATTTAAATCATGAAGCGTAACACCACTTTTGAATTATGAAGCGTTACGTCACATTTAAATCATGAAGCGTAACACCACATTTAAATCATGAAGCGTAACACCACATTTAAATCATGAAGCGTAACACCACATTTAAATCATGAAGCGTACCGTTACATTTAAATCTTGCAGCGTCACGTTACATTTAAATCATGAAGCGTAACACCACATTTAAATCATGAAGCGTACCGTCACATTTAAATCATGAAGCATCACGTTACATTTAAATCATGAAGCGTAACACCACTTTTAAATCATGAAGCGTAACGTTGCATTTAAATCATAAGCGTCACGTCACATTTAAATCATGAAGCGTAACGTCACATTTAAATCACGAAGCGTAACGTCACATTTTAATCATGAAGCGTTACTTCACATTTAAATCATGAAGCGTACCAACATATGTATAGCCTATTTGTACGAATTTGTGTTAGAACTTACATTCATGTATCAAAATAATTCAAAAACATGCTCATCTTGTTAATGTCACAGTGTCATTTGTCTATGTAAAATGTTTAAATTAGTTTGCCTGCACAACCTCATGCCTTTTTATATTTCATATTCAGTTATTTTAATAGTTTTCATTGGTGTAGCTCGTATGTATATTATATGAGCTTCATACATATGCAAATTATTCTAAACAAGTTATACTTTGTGTGTTTAACCCACTTTTTAAGGTTAAATAAAAATCCTATTAATTTGCAAAATGGCTATACTTTACCTGAGAAATATCATATTCACGGTTACAATCTTGTTATCAGTATATAATATTTTCCATAAATGCATTATTTAAGAAGTTGCTAAAGGTTTATCACTTTAAATGTTTGTTTGTTTTACATGTAAATGTATTGATTTTAAATAAGAGAGTCACTTTAAAATCTTCAACTAAAAAGATATCAGTTTTTGGTAACTCATTATTTTTGAAGCTACACATATGTAGTGCTGGATTGTCCGTTTAAGTGTGCATTTTATTGTTATGTATAAAATGAGATTAACTGTCGTAAAACCAGGTTTTAAGGAGTAATAATTTATAACAAACTCAATGATTGGAGTGCCATAAGTCTAAATATTTGTGACAAGTGAAATACGGTACTTGTCCACCCCATTAACTGTTTTATTGCCAGAGTATAAATCAAATGGTTTGCGAGAGATCTCCTGCTTGTCATGGTAGTCTTAATTAAAAATTTGATTCAAATTTATTACGTATGTTTATCAAACTGCTCATTTTAGTTATGCATGAATTTATATAAAATATGGTCAATATTGCAGGAATAATCATTTTGATTTTATTTTGATTTTTAAAATTAATCTTTGGAAATGTATTTCTTAAACAATTGTCTGATATTCTTGAATTGTAAATCATCTCATTCAAATCTAGCGGTCCTAAATCAGTTGAAGTTTTGAAAACTCGGGTAATGTGCGAGAATAGATATTTACAAATGGCGTCAATAAGAAGTAGTCCTCTGATGATGTGCACAGTAAGTATGAAGAATTGCTATAAAATTGATAGTTTATGAAAAAACACACTATTCGCCCCGTTCTTCGTCTTTGTTTCCCTGGTTATGGTTATTAAGAAATATGATTCAGTGATTCTTATGGAAACATAACTTGAGCTATACGACGTTACTAAATGATGTATATTGACACTTGATACACATGAATTGTACTTTGTGGGTCAATTAAAGTAATCATTATTTGAAATCAAGGATGCGGTGTTATGGATGTTTTGCAGATAATGTTCACGTTAATGTGAAGCGTTTACTTTCACTGAAGTTTGTCTTATATTGGTACAAAAACGTTTGTATGCTCCCAAAAAAAGAGTATTTATTCGCCCCCTTGTCCATCCGTCCGTCCTTCCGTCCGTCCGTCCGTCACACCTGTACGGGGATTAATTTTAAAACCACTGAAGGGATTGAAATTATTTTTTGTATACGAATGCAATAAGAAATGTTCAGTAAAAATAAACCATAAACCTATCATCCATATGTTTTAAATTATCTCCCTTTAACCTTTTTACAATTTGTTTGGACCAGATTTTAGAAAAAAAACACTTTAGGGATTGTAATAATACTTGATCTTCTTATACGCGGAGAATAAATGCTGTGCACAAGGACCATTACCCTTTCATGAAAATTATGGCGTCATTTCCTATTAACCTTTTCTCCTGATCGGTTCTTCTCTCGGTCATATCTTGGAAAATACTAAAGGGATTAAAATAAAACTTGAAATATAGATATAAGGCCATGAGGAAAACTCTAGTACACAAATACCATACTCCTGCCCTTCATATATTTGGAGTTATTTTCCCTTTACCTATTTTTTTCGAAAATGGGTTATTGCCTTACTAAAGGGACTAAAATCAAACCTCATAGGTACTAACCATGTTGAAATACAATTTGAAATATAAATATATAGCAATGCATCATTATTCTGCCCAGTAAAATGTTTTTTGTTGTACTTCCTTACATACCTCCCCTTACCTGATATCTTTTCGGTACTCAGTGCATGTCTGAACGTACTTAATGGATTGAAATAAAATTAAGAATAAAGATTGATGGATATAAGAGGAAGTACAGTTCCCAAGAATCATTACCCTTTCCTTTATGCATGGGTACTTTTCCAGGTTTATCTTGGAATGTACGTGTGTACTAAAGGGATTTAAATAAAACGTGGTATACTGATAGCTTGCAGGGACATTTAAGAATGCTTAAAAAGATCCTTATACATGCCTTTATGTGAAGTTCCTATTCGTGTGATGTTTGTGAATTTTAATTGCTGATTTGTTTTCCATTGCTTAAAAATTTAATTATGAAAGCTGCCAATAAATTTCCATGTCATGATTGTATTTAAATTGTGTATATTACTTTTACAATCAGTCACCTTCTACAAGAACATTGTATTTGCATTGTATTCTTGGCTATGGTTGGTCTAATGAAGGGTTTTCGAAGCGTCTGTATTTTGATGTTTGTCATATATGTTCTAGATGGAAGTTAAATTTAACAAAGTTGCTTACCTTCCATCGTTTTGTTCATCTTTCGAGAAATATAATGCTTGTGTCTACCTCCATGTTTTCTATAATGCAATTTTCTTCAAATTATTAATAACAATTATTTAAAGTAACTCCTTCGTTTAGCAAACATATTTAATAAAATAACTTAAAATGAAATATGATTATGTAAGACTACTTTATGATTTGTAAGTAGTAATATTACTAATTATTAATCAACTATTACGTATTTGACGAGATACAGAGACAATTGCTGTACTAATACCAGACAATTGAAGACAATATTTGCCGGAACTCGCTTAATATCGACCAAACTCGACCAATATCAACAAAACTCGCCTAATATGAGATTCCTCCGTGTGGATTGGCTACAAAATTTGAGAACTGGGCTATTTTCATTGGCTGTCGAAACTCGCCTAATATGAAATGTATGAAGGAAATTATTTTTCAAGGTAGCCATTTTTTCCGGTTTCCGAATGTTTTGAAAAGTTTGTGCATCGTATAACTCTATTTGGAATACTTGAACCTAGAAATACTTGAACCACGTTGTATGGTTTACAGTTGTATCTAACCCGTTGTAAATCCATTATGATTTTGTACACCGACAGAAAGGACGCCGAAGGTGCAAAATTTGACGTTTTAGCAAACGATTTACGAAAATAAGACGAAAAGACATGAGTCCTTACATTTTACAGTACTTTATTCACAATTATGTGCAATGTCACTTTAAGGATGCATGTCAAAATCAGCAAAGTCAAGTCTAGAAAAGCGGACTGACACCATGAATGGATAAGGGCTAAATACTGTACGGCTTCAATGTGAACTAAAGGTAAGTTATAAAAATGTTTTTTTACCGAAATGGTAACCAGGCCAATATGAAATCACCTAATTAATAACATTATAATACCAATCGTCTGTGGAAACATATATTAAGCAAAATATATTGTCATACATCATATATTTCCGTCATTTTTTCATGCTGTTATTTGTCAAATAATTTGAAATATAATATCACATACGTATTAAGAAGTGTTTAAGACAGCTAGAATCAATAAAACCGTGAGAGTATCTTGCTGATTTAAAAATTGCATGAATAAATAGTGTTTAATCCTTTATCTGTTATAAAACCACTAAACCCATAAACTGTGTATTAAGTATTGCTTTAATAGAATAGTGTTTTAGGAAATGTTTTAAACTATATATTTGTTATTGTATTTTCAGTATGTTGTCTCTCATTCAGTATTATGGACATCGATTCTACAGAATACTTGAAGCCTCGTCGTTGTCTCGCTCTACACACTATGGATATTACGACCGAAATCATTGTTGCTCTTGCCACATGGAGATAAAATCTAATTGTGACACATATTCCCTTTTTTAAAACACTGAGGATAAATTCAGGGAATGAATTCAAGCGCCACACAACACCGTGGCGAAACCAGAAACAGACAAGGTCGGAACTAAGAATTATTGTATTTAAGTGATTGTCTCTTTTGTCCAATCGATACAACTAGAATCTCATTCTTCGCCAGACAACATCATTCCCACGCCATTACAAAGACGATTACAGAAATCCACATTGTGACAATTGCGAATTATCACATAATAAGCGAGTGTCATATTCTCCCCAGCAAATTGGACTGTCTACCATCTAATATCAGACTACAGACTATAAAACCAATAAATCTAGCAGTCACATTTCACTTAATATACCAAAACAAATCCGAACAATATAAAACAGTTGCAATATAAAAAAAAAGACTAAAACTCGCTATATGGGATAAAATACCAAACTCTTTCCTAATAGTATATGTTGATTTAATTTAAGTATTTTCAATGTTCAAAAATCTGACAATGTTAGTTTGCAATACTCCACGAGACCTAGAGAAATGTGTCTCAATGGGTAAGTATCACATGAGCTGCAAATATGACAGCTTATAGTTCCCCATGCCTTAAAAAAACGAATTTCATGAACAAGTTAAATAAATGTGTGTATTATATGACGAGTAGTGATAGATCCTCTGTGATGTAATTAGTCAGACCAGCAACAATAACAGCATTATGTAAAGAAATAAGACCTTTCCTTGTCCAAGTTAAAAAAGTAGAATGAGCGCCACACGTGTCCAAGTTGTAACGTAGAACGAGCGTCACACCTGTCCCAGTTACAAAATAGAATAAGCATCATACGTGTCCAAGATTCAACGTAGAATAAGCGTCACACATCTCCCAGTTACGAAGTAGAATGAGCATCACACGATTCACACGAGCGATACACATGTTTAAAAATGTCATCGACAAGCTCAAAAACCTATATATAATTTGAGGGCTGTTCGTAAAGTTTGTGGACAAGAACACATTTACTCTACCTATTATTAATTAAAACAGCATAAAACATTATTCAACATGTGTTGCTATATATTGTGTCGAAGTATTGAAACATTAATTAACAATTCTTATTGGAATCCGTTCTATGTGCACCTTTCAACAAACACTCTTTCTTCATAAACACTTAAAGTCGTGGTGTCATATGCAATTTATTTGACAGACTGTAATCTGCCCAGTTTACTATGCTGCATCGTAGTCGGTGTATATTATGAAACTATACAAATTAGTTAACTGTTATTTAGACAACTTGTTGGAACTGTTGTTTTTCCCTGATGTCTAATTATGTAAATTGATGTTGATGTTGCTCATGCAAATCCTCTAAAACGCATTTAGGAACCGTTAAAACGTCTGAAACCCTTCGTTTTAAGCCAGAATTGTACGCAATTATACAAGTAATCTGTCGAAAATGAAGGTTGTATGACGCGATCTTCGATTAAAAATACCGACTTCCATACTCTCAGTCTCCATAGCAATGTTAGCATCAATATATGAACTTCTTTATTGATATTGAAAAATGCGAAGCCTGCCCTCGCACCTTACGAGCAGCCCTCGTTTATTGCTCCCGGTACGTTTAAACTGTATATGCCATTATATGCCATGCTATCAGCTAGATTTTGTAGAATTTAAAGTACTCGTTTTGTCCCAGTGAATATTGATGAACTTTTATTTACAATATAATTGGAGATCCGATTCAAATTAATATATGTTATTAATAAGGTGATTTCATATTGGCCAAGTTAATTGTCCGAGGTTAGCTGTATTTGCCTGAACTCGAAAGGGGAAAGGCAAAAACAGCTGACCGAGGACATTTATTGATCAACTATAGTAATTTATTGATCAACTATTACGTATGGTGTGACATTTTGGTTGAAAATATTCAAATAACTTACCTGAAGTTCACCTTGAACTGTTGATGCCGTATTTATCGCTTATAAATTAATGGCGCCTGCTTTTCTACAGACACCATCAATGAATAATGGATAAATACGGTTTCAATATGAACTAATGGTAAGTTATCAGAATGTTTTTAATCAAAATGGTAATAGTATATTAATAAAATACTTATTAATTAGGTGATTTCATATTGGCCTAGTTATTTGTCTTCGGTCAGCTGTATTTTCCTTCGATCTTTTGGGCTCAGGCAAATACAGCAAACGTCTGACAAATAACTAAGTCAAAATGAAATCATCTAATTAATAACATTACAGTACAGTGTAAGGAAGCATATCTTTTTGTCTTAATTTCGTAAACCGTTTGCCAAAAGGTCAATTTCTTCACCTTCGACGTCCATATTGTCGTTGTACAAAAACATAACAGTCTTAAAATCGACCAACGGGTTAAATTCAACATTAATATCAAACCGTAAAAAGTGGTTAAAGTATTAAATAGGCTTGATATTCCTAATCGATTTAAATAAAGCCCATAATTATCATAACATCCAGGAAAACGGGGAAAATACTACCTTTGAAAATAGTTGCCAGCATATTTCTCATTTTAGGCGAGTGTCGACAGCCAATTAAACTGGTCCAATTTTTAATCCTTTATTAGGCGAGTTTTGTAGCCAATTTAAACGGAGGAAACTCATATTGGCCAAGTTTGGTTGATTTTGGCCGAGTTTGGGCGATGTTGGCCGAGTTTTGGCATATATTGTCGTCAATTGACTGGTATTGGTATCGCGATTGTCCCCTTATCGCGTCAAAAAAACGTAAAAATTGATTAATAATGGGTTATATTGTGTTTGTAATGTGTGAAACAAGTGCAGTTATTTCGGTTTAGCCATACTTTAGTTCACCGCCGTAAAAGTACTTAACTGTTTCAAACTTAAATGACCTTCGTTGTTCATTTTATGTATTACGATGAGGATAGAGCCGAAGTTCTCAGTGTGATGTTTTAATCTACACCAATTTACCAAACGTCTTCTATTATCCTGTTTATCAAGCGATTCGTCTGCATCAAAATTACTGATTGTCACGTCACTTCAGAAATAAATTTGCAGAGCAATGCAATTGGACCAGTTTAATTGGCTGACGATACTCGACTAAAATGAGAAATATGCTGGCAACTATTTTCAAATGTAGTATTTTTCCCCGTTTTCCCGGATGTTATGATAATTATGTGCTTTATTTAAATCGATTAGGAATATCAAGCCTATTTAATACTTTAACCACTTTGTACGGTTTGATATTAACCCGTTGGTCGATTTTACGACTGTTATGTTTTTGTACAACGACAATATGGACGTCGAAGGTAAAGAAATTGACCTTTTGGCAAATGGTTTACGAAATTAAGACAAAAAGACATGCTTCCTTACGCTGTACGATATTGTTATTAATTAGATGATTTCATTTTGACCTAGTTATTTGTCCGACGTTGGCTATATTTGCCTGAGCCCAAAAGATCGAAGGAAAATACAGCTGACCAAAGACAAATAACTAGGCCAATATGAAATCACCTAATTAATAAGTATTTTATTAATATACTATTACCATTTTGATTAAAAAACATTCTGATAACTTTAGTTGATCAATCAATGTCCTCGGTCAGCTGTTTTTGCCTTCGCCCTTTCGGGCTTAGGCAAATACAGCTAACGTCGGACAATCAACTTGGCCAATATGAAATCACCTAATTAATAACATAAATTATATTAATTTGAATCGGATCTCAGATTATATTGTAAAGAAAAGTTTATCTATATTCACTGCTACACAACGAGTACTTTAATTTCTACAAAATCTAGCTGATAGCATGGCATATAATGGGCAAAAAAGTACTCTTAATTCTACAAAATCTAGCTGATAGCATGGCATATAATGGCATATACAGTTTAAACGTACCGGGAGCAATGAACGAGGGCTGCTCGTAAGGTGCGAGGGCAGTCTTCGCATTTTTCAATATCAATAAAGATATAAAACGTTGATATAACTTTTTTAAGAGCCACCTTTTTCGGATAATAAGAGACACAGACCATGCATTTTTGACCAGTTCATATATTGATGCTAACATTGCTATGGAGACTGAGAGTATGGAAGTCGGTATTTTTAATCGAAGATCGCGTCATACAACCTTCATTTTCGACAGATTACTTGTATAATTGCGTACAATTCTGGCTTAAAACGAAGGGTTTCAGACGTTTAAATGGTTTATAAATGCGTTTTAGGGGATTTTCATGAGCAACATCAACATCAATTTACATAATTAGACATGAGGGAAAAACAACAGTTCCAAGCAAGAGGTCTAAATAACAGTTAACTAATTTGTATAGTTTCATAATATACACCGACTACGATGCAGCATAGTGAACTGGGCAGATTACAGTCTGTCAAATAAATTGCATATGACACCACGACTTTAAGTGTTTATGCAGAAAGGGTGTTTGTTGAAAAGTGCATATAGAACGGATTCCAATAAGTATTGTTAATTAATGTTTCAATGCTTCGACACAATATATAGCAACACTTGTTGAATAATGTTTTATGTTGTTTTACTTAATAATTGGTAGAGTAAATGTGTTATTGTCAACAAACTTTACGAACAGCCCTCGAATTATATATATGTTTTTGAGCGTGTGGATGACATTTTAAAATGTAACATTTGACACGTTAATCGCTCATACCACTTTGTTATTGGGCGCGTGTGACAATCATTCTCTTTTGTAATCTTAACATGTTTATCGCTCGTGTGAAACGTGTGATGCTCATTCTACTTCGTAACTTGGAAATGTGTGACGCTTATTCTACGTTGAATCTTGGACATGTATGATGCTTATTCTACTTTGTAATTTGGACAGGTGTGACGCTCATTCTACGTTGAAACTTGGACACGTGTGGCTGGCGCTCATTCTTCTTTATTATTACTTTGGACAAGGAAATGTCTTATTTCTTAACTTAATGCTGTTATTGTTACTGGTCTGACTAATTACTACACAAAGGATCTGTCACGACTCGTCATATAATACACACATTTTTTTTTCAGGCGTGGGGAACTATAAGCTGTCATATTTGCAGCTCATGCGATACTTACCCATTGAAACACATTTCTGTAGGTCTCGTGGAGTATTGCAAACTAACATTGTCAGATTTTTGAACATTGAAAATACTTAAATTAAATCAACATATACTATTAGGAAAGAGTTTGGTATTTTATCCCATATAGCGAGTTTTAGTCTTTTTATATTGCAATTGTTTTATTTTATTCGGATTTTTTTTTTTGGTATATTAAGTGAAATGTGACTGCTAGATTTATTGGTTTTATAGTCTGTAGTCTGAAATTAGACGGTCCAATTTGCTGGGGAGAATATGACACTCGCTTATTATGTGATAATTCGCAATTGTCACAATGTGGATTTCTGTAATCGTCTTTGTAATGACGTGGGAAGGCTGTTGTCTTGCAAGGAAGGAGATTCCAGTTGTATCGATTGGACAAAGTGACAGTCACTTAAATACAATAATTCTTAGTTCCCACCTTGTCTGTAAATTACAATGTCTCAATTATGATTCATAATTGATAACAAAATGTTCTTTTTTGATTTGTCTACAATGGAAGCAGATAAATCAATCGTTCAAACCCAACCAAATCATCAATGTAATACTTTTCTTTTGTGTGCACATGCTACCTAAATTTAGATTTTAATCAAACTCATAAAACAGCAAACTTACAAAGAGAACTAGTCACGAAAATATGTTACACGAATTCCTTTTCAACATATTTACTCGAAATAAAAGTATTTATATCACTTTTGAGAATAAAACAATAGATTAACAGAATAGTACTATAATAATTCCTTATATTCATACGTTCAACAACGATTCAAAGATTACTTACCATTGATAAATACCAAAAGTATGATTTGACTTGCATCATCTTTTTGAAATGGCACAAATACCGCAGTGAATATAAAACAAAATAAGTTCGTACATAAGAATTAAATAAACATCAACTGAATCTATTAATTACAGAATCAATTAAAAATAACCATATAAACTTAAACTGGTTTTATTATTTAATGATAATGAATTTAAATATTTATTAATCGCCAGGGGAATGAACTGCTTGTGAAAGTTGCAGCATATGCATTGCTCTCCCTTGAAGCAATACAGAGTATACATCGGACCAATATCGGACCGATATCGCGATATTTATAAAATGTTTTTTGTCCATAAAAAACCCAAAAGCTATTGTTTATGTTATAATGTTTAAACATTCGAATTAAAACCATATAGTATTATTACAAA
Source organism: Mya arenaria (assembly GCF_026914265.1). NCBI lineage: Eukaryota > Metazoa > Mollusca > Bivalvia > Myida > Myidae > Mya > Mya arenaria. The sequence goes on along the minus strand of NC_069128.1, from coordinate 51,166,138 downwards.
TACAATGTTTCAGTCAATATGCCCATATCGGGCCGATGTCCGGCCGATATCGGCAAACACTGGCCGATATGCCGATATTCAGCCGACATCGGTCCGATATGGTCATGTTTGCTGGGATATGCGACAAGCCTCAACATACAGACGCTTCAAATACCCTTTAATAGACCATCAGTAGCCAATAGCAATACAAATAAAAGTCAGCAATTGTAATACAATGTGCTGGTAGAAAGTGAATGATTGTAGAATTAATGTACACAATTTTGAATAAAATCATGACATGGAATTTATTGGCAGCTTCGAGAATTTATTTTTTAAGCAATGGAATACAAATCTGCAATGGAAATTCACAAATATCAGACGAAAATTAACTTTGCGTTAAAGCGTGTATTCGGATATTTTCAAACATTCTTAAATGTCATTGCAAGCTATCAGTATACCACGTTTTATTTAAATCGTATATAAGTATATAAAAAAAATCCAAGATAAGGCCTGGCCCCAATATCACGAAAATACTTAAGTCAAATCTCAATCTCAATCTCAACCCATTTTCCACATTACAGTATGACATTATCAAAATTACTGTTTTTAAAAGCACATTCTCACAAGCATTATGTTGATTTAGATGGCTGCTCAATTTTCTGAAAAAGATTCCATAGCACAAAATGTACTTGAGTAATAAAATAGACTCAAGTAAATTGTTTGCTATCAAATTGTTTTTCTATAAAATATTGACGAAGTTTTTTTATCAACATAATGAATGAGATAATGCGATTTTTAAAAGGGTAAAACATTTACAGTTTTGAATCATAAGATGCTGTAATTTGATAAAAAGAGTTGAGACTGCGATTGAGATTTGACTTGAGTATTTTCGTGATATCTTTGCCTGGTCAAGTATCCATACATGAAAGATAAGATTATGATTCTTGAGTACTGTACTTCCTTTTATTTCCATCAACCTTTATTCTAAGTTTCATTTCAATCCCTTTAGTACATTCAGACATGCACTGAATATCGAAATGATATCAGGTAAAGGGAAGGTATGTGAGGAAAAACATCTAAAAACATTTACTGGGCAGGATAATGGGACATTGCTTTAAATCTTTATTTCAAGTTACATTCATCATGGTTAGTACTTTGCAAGATATATGACCCAGACAAAGTCACGTTTAAGCGAAGTTTCAGGGAAAATAACAAAACAATGCATTGCATAATTAAATCGTTTAGGTACTACATTTCCCCTTATTGTCATATATCTACATTTGAGGTTTTCTTTCAATCCCTTTAGTAAGACAAGGACCCATTTTCGAAAAAAAGCCGGTTAAGGGAATATAACTCAAAACATATAAAGAGCAGGAGTGTGGTATTTGGGTACTGAAGTTCCTTTCATGGCCACATATCTATATTCGAAGTTTAATTTCAATCCCTTTAGTATTTTCCAAGATATGGCCCTGAGAAGAACCGATAAGGAGAATAAGGTAAGAGGGAAATGATCCATAAGTTGCAATGGATTATGGATCCTGTACACAGCAGTTTCTCTCATTGCTACCAATCAGAAGATTAAGTTTTATTACAATCCCTAAAGGTTTTTTTTTTTCTAAAATATGTTCCGACCAAGCACAAATTATGAAAAAAAAGTTCAGGGGAGATTATTTAAAACATATGCATGGCAGGTTTATGGATTATCTGTACTGCACATTTCTCATTGCAATTGTATACAAGTTTTATTTCAATCCCTTCAGTAGTTTTTAAAAAATTTCCCGAACAAAGGTGTGACGGAAGGACGGACGGACGGACAAAGAGGCGAATAAATACTCTCCCTTTGGGGAGTATACAAACGTTTTTGCACAAATATAAGACGCACTTCAGTGAAGGTAAACGCTTCAAATTAACGTGATCATTATCTGCAAGCATCACTTACACTGCATCCTTGTTTTCAAATAATCATTACTTTAAATGACCCACAAAGTATAATTCATATATATCAAGTGTCCATATACACCATTAAGTAACGTCGTATAGCTCAAGTTATGTTGTTTAGGAATCACTGAATCATATTTGGTAATCAGAATGACCAGGAAAACGGAGACGAAGAGAGGGGCGAATCGTTTTTTCATAAACTATTTTTTTTTTAGCAATGTTTTCATACTAACTCGACACATCATCAGGGGACTACTTCATATTGACGTCATTTTTAAATATCTATTCTCGCAGATTTTTGAAAATGTGTCGTTTTCAACTGATTTAAGACAGTTGAATGAGATGATTTACAATTTAAGAATATCAGTCAAGAGTTTAAGAACTACATTTCCAAATAATGATTTTTAATAATCCAAAGATTAATACCTGCAATATTGAACTTTTTTTATATAAATTCATACATAACTAAAATGAGTAGTTTGATAAACATTCGTATTAAATTTGAATTAAGTTTTTAAATAAGACTACCATGACAAGTATGCTATCACTTGCAAACCATATTTAAACTATAATCTGACAATAAAACACTTATAGGGATGAACAAGTACCGTACTTCACTTGTCACAAATGTTTAGACTAATGGCAATTCAATCGTTCAGTTTGTAATAAATCATTCCTTCTTAAAACCTGTTTTTTACAGTAAATCTCATCTAATACATAACTAAAACAATAAATTGCACACTTAAACGGAAAACCCAGCACTACATATGTGTAGCTACAAAACAATAAGTTACCAAAAACTGATTTTGGCACATCAGTTCAAATGCCTTGGCTGATGTAAAGTGTTTGGTGTTTGTTTAATTTGGGTTTACAGACGATTACGCTATAAACTATACATATTGCACTCTAAATATGTAAGGAAGAATGTATTAGGTTATCCGGAACAAAATTTCAGACTTTGAATTGAGGTAAATAAGTTGATTGCTTTTAAATGTTAATTCATTTATTGCAACTATTAATATTGATGTACGTCTCAGGTGGAAAATTGTTTAAGTATTTTCAGCAGTCTTTATTTAATAAGCGGTTAAATGTAATAATCAATCACTTTTTTATAACTCATTTATTTTTACCGCCATAAATAATGCATTGATGGAAAATATAATATACTGATAACAAGATAAATTATTTGGCAGTAAGAGTGAATCTTTAACTCTTTATGTACAAAACTGTTTAACGTATGTCAATATAACCAGTATTGAATGATAACATTTCTTTACAATAAACCATTTTGTTTTAAAAGATGCATTTATAGTTCAATATATGGTATCTGTCGAACGCGAACAGATGTGCCAAAAACGACTTAAGATTGAATGCATTTCATTGAACTGACATTTGTTTTTCATTTATGATTAAAATACATTAACATGCATGTTGGTAATAAAATAGACCTTCCAAGGCACTCAAATTTAAATCCTTATTGTTAAAGATAAATCCTGTTGTTACATCGCAACAGGTATGATAAAATACAGGAATTGATAATAAAAGCGTTATTCAAATCAAAACGGATGTGTTACTTTTTTGAGGCAAAGTAAACAGGATCTTGCAAATGAATAGGATTTTTATTTAACCTTAAAAAAAGTGGGTTAAACAGGATGTGCAAACAAACTTATTAAACAAATTTACATAGACAATAGACAAACATTATCCTTCATTTTATTTTTCTATTTATGTTAAACAATAATCTTGGTTTTCTAACATCAGCTTTATGGAAAAGCAAAGATGGGACTTTCCAACTATGCTCACAAATGGATTGAACTTGGTGGATCATGTATACAAATATTGATTTGTGACGTGCCTATTTTTCATTTCATTTTCAATTCCTGAATAATTGTATCTAAAGTATGTGTACAAATTTGGAGCTGCGTTGTTCAAGCTTCGTTGAAAATGGAATCTGTTAAAATACACGGTGTTCTTCATCTTTTCTGAATTGTGTTATACAGCTATCTTAATATAACAAAATCAGTTGCATCTTCAAATGATAACGAAACTTTTCAAAAACAGTGATCATGTACAGCTGTGAATGTGAATGGATATACTACAGTTTCATGCATTTTAAAAGATGCAAACCACAATTACACTTTATGTCTGACGGAGAACATGGGAAATATTAGTGGGCTTATCATAAGAGGAAATGGCTTATATTTATTTAACAATGACAGTTTTAAGGAAGTACTTTCTTCTGTTGAAATTCTGGATGTATCAAACAACAAGGACGAATTCGTCGTCACTATGTCATTTTTGTCAATCTTTAGCAGGTTGCAAAGTCTACGCCTGTATAACTGTAATATAGTAGACATAGAATATGAAGGGTTCAGAGGAAGTCCTTATTTAGAAGTTATCGACTTGGCAATGAACAGTAAATTATCATTCAAACAATCGGCTGATAGTTTAATGAACAACGAGTTAAGAAATCTTAAGGTTTTAAATGTTAGTGGAATATACAATCTCGAACGTTTCCCACCTGTTTCCCTGCAGGTTCCATTTTTTCGAAACCTTGCAAATTCCAGCTTAGAAGTGTTAGATATGAGTTGGACAAGGTTGAATGCAATAGAAGATTCGTGCACGCACATACCTTATCTAAAAGTCTTAAACATGTCAGGAACGTTTATTATTGGCTACCCTAATTGCATTGCTGCTTTAGTGAAACTCAAACATATTGAAGCTATAACAATGGATCATTGGCCCATCCTTGTCAGAGGACAAGAAAGTATAATATTCAAACAAACTGTTTCGAAAAAGACAATAAACTTAGAAATATTATTTTGTCCGGAAGTAAGACATCTAAACAAGTCGGCTAACTGGTTGGGTTCAAACATTTGAAGCTCGTTGATGCGTCCTATCTAGAATCAGCTTTTTGGAGACCAACCGTTGCGCCATCGTTTGTTGAGGACATTCCCTTGCTTGAAATATTACTTTTACCAGGGATGAAGATTGGATTATTTAACAATACTGAACTGTCTAGTTTTGTGTCAAGAAATACCAATTTGAGAATACTGGACATAGCCTACAATGGCATCACTGTTATTCCATTCGATACATTTAAACAAAATGGTTTGCTGGAACACATTAATATTTCAGGAAATAGCCTCACTGTTTTTATTGTGGATCTTTCAAACAATATACACTTACAATCGATAGATCTTGGGAACAATAAGTTAAAAACACTCGGTACTCAGTTTTTGGAGTCCTTAAAGGCTCTAAATAGTCTAACATTTGATGAAGTATACTTGGATCTCAACTTAATGGAGTGCAGTTGTGAAATTGTAAGAGTATCGCAGCTTGACAATGTCAGCATGGCATTGACATGTGAACGAAATGAAAATATATATGACCTCTCTTCCGGCAATTACTCCTCCAGCAACTTAGAAGATTTGTGTCAAACTTACATCGACTCTTTAAGTAAACTGTTAATTATCTTACCTGTGATCGGAGGTACTTTTGTGATAGCGTGTGTTGTATTGATTCGATGTTATTTCATTCGAAAAAAGAAGGATAATTTACTAAATGAAGAATTGTGTATCGTCAACTACAACCGGAAACAAAACCCCAAATATGTTGTTTTCCTTTCGTATTGTTCACTGGATGAACATATAGTGCTAGGAAAAATATATGAAATACTAAAATCCACGCTCTCCAACAAGCTCGAGTATAAAAACGAAGAGTGTTTAATTCTTCTTGGTGACAAGCATTTCAAAACAGGTGCTTACCTTGAAAACTGTATTGCTGACGCTGTGAAAGAAAGTCATGTGGTTGTGTGCTTTATATCAGATGCATTCATCAAGAGTAAATGGTGCAAAAAGGAACTTCACTATGCAAATCTTGGTGAGGTATCAATTATCCCTGTTTATCTGGAGAGATGTAATACAGACGCTATGACAGGAATATTAAAATACATATTCAATTCTCGGGCACGACTTTGCTGGTTCGAAAATTGTAAAAAGACAAAGCAAAACCGGAAGATAGTGGTCTATTTGCAAATTATTCTCCGGAAATGTGCGAAAATGATTCTGTCGATATAAAACGAATGGCGGCAGCAAGACACATTGAAAAACCATGGAAACAATTAACGGCCCACCAACAAGAAGTTGTTTGTTCATTATGTAAAATTATTGCCGATCATGTACACAAATGTACAAAGACCATTGCCAGAGGCAAAGCACATTGAAGACATGTGCAATGAAGATGTAACTGTATAGTATGTGATATAATTCCTAAACAATCTGAAAATGTACATACACTTTTTACTTTATAACGTTTGCGGAGCATGTTATTGAATCGTATTCTACGACTCTCTCATTGGTACGATGTTGCGTGAAAGTGTCTCGTGGGAGTCACTTATCCAGCTGGGAAAACCCCAAACAGACTTAAATGCGCCCAGGCTGGGAATCGAACCCGGGTCCCCTTGGTTAGAAGCAAGACGTTTGAACATATGAAGTTAGGGACGTACCTTTTACAATCTGTTGTAAATTGTTTGTAACATTAATGTCAAATGCATTTACGTTTATGTGTTACTTTTTATACTGAAGACTTGTATTCAGTAATTAAAATGTTTGATATTCACAACGCATTACAGAAATAACTACAATGCGAGGCAAAGTAGCCTAAATTATAACCACAATCCTGTTTAAATGCGAAAAGATCAAACTTGCAATGTTTATTTTGTAATAAAACAAAGTACCTGTAATCATTCCACCTAAAATTTGCATCATACGTAGGTGGTAAAACTATGAATTTATTATGGAGATCTGTATGTTATATTGCAGATAATCAGGAAGTAAATATTTTTGTTTTACTGTATTGTGCAAACAATAAATTTTAGAAATGTGCTTTTTTTAATTTTGAATAAATGCCAAAGGTTTATGTTTTCGTCCAATTGATACTGCGAGTTTAAATTCCATTCAGTTTGATTTTATTTTTCATTGAACTTTTCTTTGTTTTGAAGGTAGAACAAACTATGTACTGTCGATTATCCTTTCGATTATAAATTCCTGTGTTTAATAATATAAAATACAAACAAGTTTTTGTTTTGTTTCTTGAAAGTAAAACACGATTTAGCTGTTTTCTCTATTCATAATGTTATAAATGAAGACTTTTTACCAAAAAAAAACCAACACACGAAATAAAGCGCAACTAAACCGAAATTGCTTTTTCTTAATTGCTTTCTCTTTTTTACTGTTGATGCATGTTGTACCTGAAAAGGGGCTAAGTAGCCTAGACTATAACCACGATATAAATAAATATTTAAGAGTTTGTCTTTAACAATTTGAATTATAACATGTCAGGACAGTGATCATTTATGATAGTCATTGAAAACAACTAAAAGTACACAATTGCTCAAATTCTGTACAAAATGATGTTTCATAGGTACCGCTTAACATAAACTGTGATTTAAAAGAGCTGCATGTATGACGTCAGTTAACAAGGTTGTTCCTTACAAACAACTTTCAGAAAAAGTAGTAGCACAGAATGTACACACCCGATGTCAACAATTTAGACTCCCCAAATAAAAAACATATATACATGTGGACTATCAAAGTGTGTAGGAAACTAATTTTGCGTATGTAATACGAATAATTATTTATCGGTCATTTTTTCTTTTGTATTCAGTAATTAAAATGTTTTATATTCACAACGCATTATTCGTTGTTGCACCAAACAAGACAAAATATTCTCAAAGAAACACAGAATGCTGCTTCCAAAATATTTCCATTCCAGATTGTGCTTAAGTGCTTCGACACAATAGCATTACAATTTGTCACGCCTTTTCAGAAAACCTATATTTAGGTATCTTGCATCCCTTAATGGCATACAATAAGAAGACAAGAGAAATGTTTGTATAACTGTAAGATCTCTTACACCTTTAAAACACTGAAAGTATAAACTAACTTGTGGCTATGTCACTCGTGAAACAGAACTTTCGTGCTCACTCTTTGAAATTTATGGGGAACTAACACTGAAATAAAAAGCCATTCTATTTATTGGTGTTGATATATGAAAGCAATAGTGTATGTTTATCAATAAGAATAGTAAAGCTGTTATTCTGTCAATATCCTGATATCAATTAAAAAGATAAGAAACACACAACATTTATGGATTTCATTGTGTCGTATACGTATATACCTTAAGGAAGATTAAGTTTCTAAGCATTCATGTCTCAACAATGTAGAACCGTGACTAATCTGTATAAGGTATATCCACCTTTGTATCTGGTAATTCAGAGAGGATGGCTTAAGTCCGTCCCTATGTGTGTGTGGCCATTCAACGACGCTGCATTAAGTTTATCAACTCTATTTCTGATCCTTTAAGGACACAGTCTCAAGACCATCCATCTTCGTATCTGGGAATTCAAGGAATCAGCAAAAAGTAAATCCATCTACGTATCTAGTCATTGAACGACGCTGCTACAAATTCTTTAATTTTATTTATCTGAGCCCTCCTGGAGACTGCATTAAATCCATTCATCTTTGTATTTGACCTCAATTACATCCGCTTATATATCTAGCTGTACTTGGACAGAAGCTTTGATCCATTAATCTATGTATCTGGTTCCTCAATTGCTCATTATCAAGGCCAACCGGATCGTTCAAGGACTCTTCCTTATATTTATACACATATAAATGCTAAAGCAGAATGTATGATGCAAAGATAATTGACAATATGGCCAATCCCATGTCACAGACCGATCCTAAAACATATGGTGTTGTTTTTGTTTTATCTGCATCCATTGATACAGAAGAACACGGTCAGATGTATCGTGAAGCTCGTGAAGCTGTTTCAGAAAACATGATCACTCAAAAATCCCATAGTGTACCATTTTTCGTACCAAACAGTTCCACCATCATCAACATAGCGTACCAATTTCAAAAGATACTGTATCTGTTTCTTCACTCTTAAATGGGTCTGCTCAAAAGACATTTTAACAACAGAACTACACTGTCACGCAGTTCATGAGCGGGATACGAGGTGATGTGGCCCGATAGTGGGCGTTTCCACCGTCATTTCTATACAGAAAAAAACGTTGTGTTAACCGTTCCGCATGCACCCGTAATGCTAACGGTAAAGCTGTTAAGGGTGTCCCTACATGCACTCAACCCTCCACTGGTATTGACGCCATGACATCAACAACAACTCATTATTCTACAACTGCAACTCTTCGTATAAATAACATTAATTCAGAGTTAGATAAGAATGTATAAAGTCTGCGGACAATATACTATCCCAGGCAGGCAGAAAAGGGATACAGTCGGATCCTAACGTATCTTAAGGTGTAACCAGACCGAAGCAGTCCGTGAATATTGTTTGTAACTAGACTTCACTACAGAATCAAGATGGCGCAGCCGAATCGACACAGTCGACCCCAATCTATGTAGAGACTCATTCACATCACAATGGCTAGCAGGTGGAGGTCAAACTTGGGTTCTCTGTCCGCAATGTTCAATGTTTAATAACCTGAACTGAAACTATTGAGGTATTATGGTCTAATTTGAAAATGAACATGTAACAGATGATATTGAGTTTATGCAGAGTGGAGATGAATTGATTTCGATAATCATAAATAATGTTACTGAATGGTTTTACTGTATAACTCGCAAATGACTAGTATATCGGACCATGAGGGAAGTTCTCGATATAATAGGAAGGACTAAAATACTATCTGCTTATTTGAAATATTGCTAAAATACATTATAACACAAACATTTAATGTAAAATGATTGTATTTGGCGATTTCAACATTCGAACATACACTTTAATATACTTTGTTTTATTAATCGTTTTGTCTAGATGAAGGTACAAATACAATTGGTTAACTCTTTATTGATATATTTAGACAAACTGTCATTTTAACATGTTTTAAGGCTTTCAAAGTGAAAGATCAAATCTTATTATCTGAGTTATCAAGATTGAATGCTACTTCCTGTGTAAACACGTGTTTTTTCAACTTCTGTCAAAATATGTAATAACTAACAACCTCTTCCCGATGCAGATCAAAAGCAGCAAATATAAAATGGTTATAACCTAAAATCTCACCCAAAATCAAAGCCAAATGTCCCAGAAACACTAGACAGACAAACAATGAGAAACAGATCTCAAGTAGAAAAGTTACCTCCTCTTTAGATGAAAAAGACATTATTCTGGCTCATACACTGATAGCAAGAATACAAAATTAAGCCATTTAGTTGTTATACCTTTACAAGTGAAACTAATGTAAACAATTGTACACTATTATGCTTTGAACCATAAAACCCCTTTTCAGTACATTAAACAATTCCATAAATACCTACGTTTCATTAATCAAATAATGTAGGTTAATTAATATACTTGTGTTTTTAATTCATATACAAATTAATTCTGTGTCATGCACATCCATTCAAAATATAAGTCTCTATCACCTTTTATTAATTATAGATTTATGCATTTAAATATTTTGTTTTATGTACCCCTTATACAGTGCCATGTATGCTCCTTAAACAACACTATCTAATAATATCTTGTATTGATATAGATTTTCAATATATCCAAAACACAATCCAGAAGTGAAAATACCTAATCATATGTATCACAGCATACACGATATTCACCAAACTAACAAAACGAACCATATCGTTATGAGACAACAAAATTTGGTGTATCGTTATGCATGTTTTTACATCTTTTAATTGCCGTTGCCATTATATACCTGTTAAGACCAGTCACGTTTTACTACAGTTGTATTTTGTTAAATAATTACTATGTTTTGCTCGTGGTGGCTATTTTATACCAGATATCAAACATCCAATGTCACTAGTTCACACAGGGAAGACATCAATTTAGGTTTCAATCGATCAACACTCAATGGGACGTAGTTATTATGAGACTAGAAATACCATAACAGACATCTATATGATCTTTCAAATAAGGACAACCAACAATGTTAATGGAAAAAAGGAAAATCTATATTCGCAGATGAAGCCCACGAAGTAATCGAATGAAAAATGTAAGGAGGAAGATCATTTCGAATTACAGAATACAAAAGCAGCGTTGATTTGATTTGAATCTTCATCAGGACATTTAATTGTCATGAATGATTATATATATTTAATGACCACGAAGATTCAGATACTAAATAAGTAAATCTTTTACGAAGTACGGGGCGAGCTAAGTCAGTCGTCACACAGCTAGCATGCCTTTGGTTAACGAACCGTATAATCTTGTCTTGTTATATCCAGCCGACATCGTGTAACCATCCTTTCTATTTCTGCTAGTTGTCTAACACGCGATATAAGACGTGAAGCCGTTCTTCCGTCAATATAATCTGACTTAATGGAAGATAAAATCACGATATCTGAATACTTGCTGCAGTTTAAAAAGCACTCTGCCAAGCGCGGAATAGTATATACATTTTGAATGCGGAAATGGAACTAGCACTTTGTAAACATTCAAGAAGCAACCATACATTACCTTATTAGCATGAGTCTTACTGCTTGATATCTTTACCAGCAGCACACTAAACAAGGTCCTAACATGTACCCGGTCCTGCTTCAACGACACTTTTGATTCGTCATATGAAGTTGCAAGGAAGTCGTAACCGATCCGGTTTGTTATTGGATTAAAAAACGGTCTAGATTGGAAGACAAAGTTCATATTCGTTAATCGACCCTGATTTAAACAAATACACGAGCTTCAGTGGAGGTAAATACTTTTAATCACTAGGGTAGTGGTTTTAGCATATTGTTTTGTACCATGTGTTCAAGGCCAAAGCAATCACACAACTAGCGTGCGTATAATGGAATAGCCTTAAATTTATCCGCACAAGAGTTTGTGCGAAGTTAAGCCCCAATATGGCTAATCAAACGAAAAAACAGAAAAGAATCTCTAAAGTGGTACTTCAATCAGTAAATGGATTCTTTCCTTTGGTTTAATATTAACAAAGGGACTACAAATTTGGTGTAAAACGTTTAAACTCCAGGTAATGGAAATATGACTATATCGATATGTATGTACCATTCATACAACATATGTATAGGGATATATACCTTAATTTCAAGGTATCTTTTTCCACCGTGAACTGCCGGCATTTTATAAATATACGTATCTAGTCTTCTCCATTAGGATGTTGTTGATTCGACTGACATGTTTAAAACGAGACGGACAAGATTGAACACAAATTATCAGACGAAATTGGAAAAGAGGAATGACATTTAAACATAAAATCTGTGTCCGATAAATCAAACTAAAAGCGGGTTAAAAGCACCGATTCTGGTACGCATCTTTATTAAAAATGATGGTATAATAAAGAGGTCATATACGTTTCTTTAATTTAAAGATACCAGTTAATTTCAACGACTGCAAACCAAAAGTGATAATTAACTTGTGTGTCCAAGATTCGAATTATCAAAGTCTAACACGAAAACTATTCCTTTTTATCGCATTATTTTAATTAATTAACAGAAAACAAAACAAAAAATGATAAAAATCGCAACAAATGTTAGTCAAATGACGTCCTGCTCGAACTGACGTCAAATTATTCATATGTATGTTATGCTTCTAAGAGACTTCTCTGTATATCTGAAAGCAGTTTATATCATGACAACGGAATTTTGTAGTCCAAATATGTTGTCTCTATGAGCGTAAGGCTATGGATAAGAGCTAGGGAAATTACTATCATGATATAAACATAAAAGAAATACGTCATTCAAAAGGAGGACATGAACAACCTTTATAGTTGTCTATATCACATTATACATTTTGTGATCGAATGCTGCAGTAATCATTAACAAGAGAAACACAGCTTGGCGAATGAATACATCCTTACTGTTAAAGGTAATTAAGATGTACATCTCAATTCTTCAAATGTTAAAACATACATACCGAAATTGAAACCTAAATAGAACACCGATTATGTTATTGTTGATTTTATCCGTTTTTAATGTCCGTAAGAAGTGAAAAGTTTCAATAAAATCACTTGGTGTTCTCATGAACAATAACTTTCTAGAATGCATCTGTTTAGGTTATTCGAAGTGTCGGTGAGATACGTTCTTCGCGGCATTCATCTGTCTCAAAATGATTTTAATTTTACCAGCAGCGACTTTAAGCAGACTTCAACCCACGCTCGAATGATTACAAATGGAAGTTTGAAATAAAAGAGTCTTTAAATTTGTTAGAATCCAAACAATCTTGTTACACACAATGTCACATGAGAGGACTTTAACGATGTCTTAAACATGTGACCATTTTTGTCAAGTTTAATATTTCTTGTAATTATTTATTAGACACACTTGATTACTTAATACGTCTTAAACGTAAATAAGAGTTATATAAACGGAAGTTCCATGCTTCCTACCATATTATAACAATATTTTTAAACTACTTATAAATTCTACATGAAATGCATTTTTGTTTCCAATGTTTGTAATGGTTACTTTCTTCATTTGTCACGTTATATTTCAAACCAATTGCGTGATCAATTGTATCACTATATGGTTGATGAAAGAGATTGCTTCAAGTTTAAATTGAATATATATTCACTAGTATTTCAAAATATGAAATACATGAATACCTCTTGTAATCCCTAGTCAAACGTCAAATTGAATTTTTGCTAGATCAAATAAGTATGACCTCTTTTCAACTCAATTAGAACGTGGTGGATTGGATGAAACTATTGGCGCAATAATAACATGAACATGTAGACATGGTTGACATATGGATGATAGTTTTGAAACATATAACTTTGAAAAATTAAAGTTCTTTGTGTACCTGAATTAGGGCAAAGAACAACAAAAACACCCTGTCGAATATTTTGACTCTTATTTGACACTGTATTCATTAATGTGTATTTTGTAAATTAAAGAAGACATTTCTGTAGAAAACTGCTCTATGTGATAACGTAATAGATTTTGCATTAATAGTTTGACTTTTATTATGTCAGCACATTTTCGGACAGTTCGTGATGATGGTGTTTGAGTTTGTGATTAAAAATAATCTTAAACATTGTTTGTTATACCAGAGCAAGTATGACATAATGAATTTAAAAGACAATTGCGTTGCTCTAATATATAGTTGGCGGTATATGTAAACATGTCGTCTGCGAACCCAACGAGAGGTAATAGAAAATGCTTTTGACTTGTATTGGAAATTTCTTATTTACCTATCAACGTAATCACAAGTCCTTATCGGCAGCATTCATCCCAACATTGCGCAATCAAACGCGGTATTCAAACATAACAAGTGACAATCAGTGATTTTAAAGCAGAAGAATAGCTAAAAATCAGAATGATAAAATACTTGTGGTATATTGTTGTTGACACACTGAGAAATTTGCCTCTTTCTTCATTGTAATACAAAAACGACATTCGTCTTCTGTGTCTGAAACAGTTAAATTCTTTTACAGCGTATAAACTATGGCTTAACCAAAATAACTTCATTCACTTTCTCGCAAAACAAAAAAGCTTAAGCCTGATTTGTCCGATCGGTTCTCAAATTTAGAACGTTTAATTTTTCTGTAATTATTTCTTGAAAATAATCCATTAAAATTACTCTTTTTAATAACCTAAGATCCTAACGTCTAACCAAAGAAAATCCGGGTGAGAACCTCCAAACAACAATATCTATTACGAACTAATATAATATTATAACCTACTGTTCTGCAACGCTATTAAACAATTGCAATCGTAAACTTGGTTGGCGATGAAATCAAGTATCAGTTATTTGTTAAAATTAATATCCTGTGCTTATTTGGACTCTGATTCGTCAGGTACATCCATTGTGAACACTCATTTTAAGAACTCATAATATACAGACAATGCATCTTTTTTAAACAAATCTGTTATGAAAACTCTTTGTAATACATTACAATAATGTCTGAATTATGCGTATTTTTGTTAGTTCTTTCGTCTCACTATGAAGTTAAAACAGTTGGAAACAACCTCTTGAATTTGTGCAAAATTTTATTGTTTATATTGTGCAAATGCCATTTAATTGTTAAATGAATTTGTAACCATTTATATATATTTTTATCTCAAATATGCATGCAGTAATATATATATTCTGGCAGTTAAATTGCTAACGACGTAAATTCCTAGATTTCTATTTTCATGAATCACTGAATCATATTTAATGGTCGGAAGACCAGGATAAACTGTTAACGAAGTAAGGAGTGAATAAAGTTATACATCCATTTTTTTCTACGGTTTCTATCATTTTCATTCGATAAGTATTTCCTTCAAAGCAACGTCTCATACTTTTTTAGCAATTTATTTTTCTTCGGACACGTTTATCAGGGGACGTTTTTCATGGACGTCATTTGTTAAAAGATTTTGTCAGAATGCCCAGATATTGCACAGCGTGTCTAAGGCTTCGTATGTATCTATCAAACACCATTTAGGCTTCTCTAATATCCCTCTCTGTCAAAAACGTCATTGCTGTAATAACTCTTTTCAGTTTTGAAAAAATGACTGTCACCTTGGTTTTCGTCAGTTTTATACACATCATTATCAGTCTCGACTTAATAACAATTTCTGTACTTTACTTGTTATTAGTTGTGGTTATACTGCAAATCAATTGCATCATGAAGAATGTTAGGGAATATGACCTAATTTCTTCATTATTATCAATTTATGTTTACAATTGCAAATTACAAAGATGTACGGGTATTTAAGAAAAGCATAACTTTCATGCCATACCATAATATTATTTGATTATATGGTACTTGAATTAGGTGCTGCATATGTTAAGTGATGCTTAACAAACACACCAATGGAGCAGCAGCATACATTAAGGCATATGCCACACAAATAAACGGTAAATGTTCATTTGTTTTGGGGAAATTGTGTTTGGAGCACATCAAGACAGTATGCATATTGAGCCTTGAATTAACAACTGTGGTGTTTTGGTCAGGTTGTATCAGATGCTACTAAAACAGAGCTGGACACATTTGTCGACAACTACTATTCTTTGACCGACTCAATAATTGCTACAGGGTGTGTCCGAAAAACCTTTGGCTAACAGGTTATCTCTTATTCACGAAGTGGAATCAAAAGAGAGTAAAAATATATTGAAATAAAAACAGCTGTTATGGCTAACACTGTCCAATCTCAATGACAGGACGTGATATCAGATCTCCTGATAATTGAGATAATAGCAACATCAAGTTCGCTGGCGGAACTGTGTCCCTTGCTTAATAAGAGTATATTAAAGAGATGGCGGACGATTTCAGTACACTGAATTTTTCGAGGACAACAAACCTCCGATCATTTTACCAAGTAAACATTACGTGACGGAAATTAATCAGCATGTTTTATCGTTGACTCGACATCAGTGTTGGAAAATTCACCAATTTAAGACAGTGAAATGTGTACGGCGTGCACGCATATAATGTTAACGGCGCATTCTGAAAACACAATGGCAACATATAGCACCGTTGCAAGTTGAGTGGCTTAGTCAGAACAAACCACATCAGACTTTTACATGTCAAACTCGATCGTCGCCAACACGAGCGATACGGGTGCCTGTTTATCTGCTTGTCGACGCGAATAGTACATATTGAAATCGCACATTGTTTAGGAACGGACTCGTTTTTATGTGCATTGCAACTTTTCATGAGTAGAAGTGGTAAACTAGATAACGCAATTGTGCGTATAGGTATTGTAATCCGAAATAACACATACACAATAATCAAAACACATTATACACACAATCAGAATCAAAATAATGCATTACACATTACGAATAGAGGTTCATAAAATATTTTCATGACAATCAAAACTACTTAAAGCTACCAAACATGCTCTGAAGTTGTCTAGCCATCAAAACTTGCCTTAACTAACATTCATTATTTAAAGCTGCACTCTCACAGATTTACCGTTTTTCCAACTTTTTTTATTTTTTGTCTTGGAATTAGCATTTTTTTGCGTAAATATCTGCAAACCAGTGATGAAAGACTGCTGACAAAAGATCAGATCGCAGATTTTCATATTTCCATACAATTGGAACATTTTCACAACCAATCAAAAACAGAAATACCGTTATATTGATTAAAGTATCACATGTACATGTGTCGTTATGCATACGAATAATACTTTTCCTGTTGCTTTCTGCCCAGAACATTAAAATGAACCTCGGCCCCGGCCCACAACTCCGAAATGCCCGACAGCGTCTCTCATCAGTAGCATCAGCCAACAACACCCCAACTGTCAGTGACTCCGAGAGCAGTCAACTCGCATTGTCACAAGACAATCTCGCCGAGCTGACGTAGACTTCCCATGGACAGGCGTCCATCTTCTCCTGGTTGAATCTTCGGCCTCAGCGGGAGGCGTCGGAGAAGGAGTGTGCCACCTCGGCTACAGGTACGGACCACAGACCGGATATTAGCGTTGGACAAACTGACATGACGTCGGTTCTTCTAGACATCCGATCCGAACTTCGACAGATGAACAAACGGCTCGACGGGTTAGAAAAATCGGTAAATGAAATCAAAACAGAAAACGCGGAAATAAAACAAGAACATGCAAATTTGTCAAGTATTGTAAATTCTCTTACACGGGAACTTACGTCCGTAAGAGATGAATTATCTAAAAGTAATTGTAGAAATGACAAATTTGAAAAATATATTCGCAGAAATAACCTTAAATTTCATGGCCTACACCAAACTGAAAATGAAATAGCGATAGAAATTGGAACTAAAGTGAAACACTATATAAAAATACACTTGGTATCGACGGTGATCAAATGATATATGATAGTATGTACAGACTACCAGGCAGAGGCGACCGCCCAATACTTGTTAAATTTGCTTATTATCTTGATCGGGAACGTGTACTGCGCGAATTTCGAACGAAACGAAAAAAACGGTAACGTAGATGGTAGGGTTGTAGAAGATTTGCCGGAAGCAGTAGTTAAAGCTCGCACCGGTCTATATCAGTTTCTCAAACAATGTATCGACGGGAGGAAAAAGGCTCATTTCAAACATGACAGACTTATGGTAAATGGAAGTGCCTATTGTTACGATGATGTAAAAAAAGGCCAGTTCAAGTTGGAAAATAGGGCTGCGGCCAAGGTTCAGAATACAGTTTTGTAAATAGCAATTTGACCGAACTTAAGATTTGTTCACTTAATATTCAGGGACTGAGAAAGTTTGAAAGTGACTATTTATTTTCTGACTTGTGCTCAGTTTGACATCATTAGTCTCTATGAAACATGGGAAAGTAAAAATGATGATTTTAGTTTATATCTGTCAGGTTATACTTTGTATTCCAAATCTCGTATATGCTCAAACAAACGAGGTTCTGGTGGAGTATCTGTTCTCATGAAAGGTTGGTTAAATGACCATGTTAAACGAATTTACGATGATTAAGACGATTGTATAGTCTTGGTCTTGGCAGAAATACTAAACTGACTGCAAAATGACATTATTATGTTATTCACATATGTGTCACCCGAGCGGTCGACAATTTATGAAGAAACTAATACGAATGGTATATCTACCCTTAACCAAAAAATAACTGCGATTGTATCTGACTTTCCGTCGGCTGATCTTATAGTCGCTGGAGATCTAAACGCGCGTATCGGATTGTTGCAAAATTTTATTGCAAACGATGACTTGGACTTCGTATTCGGAGACAGTGATTATCCGTCGAATAAATTTGCTATTCCTAAATGTAATAAAGACACAGTAGTGAATACATTTGGGACATCGCTGATAGATTTGTGTTGCACAAATGACATTCATACAATGAACAGACGTCTGTTTCACGATAATAACGGTGAATTCACATGTACCGCGAACAATGGGCGAAGCGATGTAAACTATATACTTGCATCGACGTCACTGTTCGCTAACGTTTCTAACTTTACAGTTGGCTGCGAATCGTTCTCAGACCATTTTCCATTAATGTGTACCATAAAGTGGCACCTTACTGACACTCAAAAAGTAAAACATAGAGACAAGAAATTAAATCCTGCGTACTATTACAAATGGAAGGAGACGATGGGAAGTGACTTTGTGAAAACTTTCGGTGACTTATTTCGTGTTTTTGAACGTACTTCACCATTATTAAACATAAATCAAAGTCTAATTGATTTTATACATGTATATGAAGAAGCTGGGGCACTTATGAAAAGGCAACGATGCAAAAGTTATCGTACAAAAGTAAATAAACAACCTGAATGGTGGGACGTTGATTATTCACAGTTAAAATATGATAAATATAGCAGGCTGGGAAAGTTTCGTATTACAAATAAACAAGCGGATTTTGAGCAATATATATTGCAAAAAAATGCTTTTAAAGCTGTATGTAGATCAAAGCAATATGAACTTCAAAAAAAGCGCCGAAACGATCTCATTAGCTGTAGAAATGACCCAAAGCTCTTTTGGAGTATGTTGAAAAGCATAAAAGACAATAAACATCCGAGTATCAATTGTATATCGGACAGGGAATGGTTCGTATACTTCAAACATGTTATTTTGCGACCCAAATAATTACGATAATTGGGAAAATCGATCAGTTTTTGATGATATTACACGACCTGTAAACGGTGACATATTGAATGAAGTAATAACAGAAAGTGAATAACGGGATAGTATAGCACACTTACGAGGGAACTGTTCACCCGGAACTGATGGCATTTGTATCGAAATGTTTAAAAGTACCTCCCAATTGATTACCCCGTATATGACTGATCTATTTAATAACATATTAAACACGGGTAACGTTCCATCGGGATGGAGTGAAAATGTTATCACCCCTATTCACAAAAAGGGCCCATTAAATGATACCAATAATTATAGAGCAATTTCGCTAACAAATAGTATAAGCAAAATATTCGTTAATATAATGACAAAGCGTCTTACTAAATGGTGTGAAGAAAATGGGATCATAGATGAAGTCCAGGCAGGGTTTAGAAGTAAATACTCTACAATAGACAATATATTTACGTTACAATCATTGATTCACGCCAACGAGGGAGATTTTACGTCTTTTACGTGGACTTTAAAAAGGCGTTTGATAGCTGTCAACATATAAAACTATGGCAATGTCTGTACAGAATGGAGTCCGTGGTAAATTTCTAGTGATATTACAATCTATGTACGAACATTTAAAATCGTGCGTGAAAATACCAGGTTCCAACGTCCAGGCTCGTATACCGATGATATCCGATACACAGCAACAGGTGGTTTTACGGACTACTTCCGGTGCTCCATTGGGACAAAGCAGGGCTGTTTGTCATCTCCAGTAATATTCTCATTGTTTATGAATGACTTAGCTCACTATCATACGGGTAATTCTACGAATGGGATATTTATAACCGACGAAATAGGTTATTTATACGCTCTAATGTTTGCCGACGATGTATCGAGTTTCGCAGACACAGCTATAAACTTACAAAGACAAATTACCCTTATTGAATCATTCTGTGCAGATACTGGTATGGAGCTTAATACTGACAAATCGAAAGTAATGGTTTCCGAAACGGTGGTATTCTAAGACACTATGAAAAATGGTACAATCGTGGTACTCAATTGGAAGTTGTATCCCAGTATAAATACTTAGGAGCGTTTTTCACTCCAAAGCTCTCCTGGACACTGACTAGGTAAACACTAGCGAAACAGACGAAAAAAGCCATAACAAACGTATTAAGATATCAAAAACATTTTGGTTATTTACACCCGAAAGACGCTTTTAAATTGTTTGACTCAATTGTACAACCTATTTTGTGTTATTGTGCCGATATATGGGGATACCGTTATTCTGAATGTACGGAGAAAGTCCATATTGACTTCTGTAAACGGATTTGTGGTTTGAACCAGTCTGTTGCTAACTTTTTTGCATTAAGTGAGTGTGGAAGAAGCCCTATGTCCATACAATATACACCACGTTGCATTAAGTACTGGTTAAAACTGATACACATGCCAGAAAACCGTTATCCACGACAGAGTTATCTTATGCTTAAATCACTGGATGAATCAGGTCGTACAACATGGGCAACAAGTGTGAAGAAATTATTATTTGAGAACGGCTTTGGTTATGCGTGGATTTCACAAGAGATTGGAAACCAAGAACATTTCTTAAGGCTATTTATTGAAAGACTCAAAGATTGTGCGGTGCAACAACTGTATTCATATATAGAGGCTTCACCTAAGGCAGTCCACTATAAACATTTCAAAACTGCTCTTGATCCTGAACGATATTTATCATGTGATCTATCATATATATTGAAAAGACACTTGTCGAACTTTAGGTGCTCAAGTCACCCCCTAATGATTGAAAATGGTCGACACCTGAATATTGAGCGAGAATTTAGATTTTGCCCATATTGTTTTTTCCGAACATATATATGTCATTGAAGACGAATTCCACATGTTCATGATTTGTCCGTTGTATGCAAACTTGAGAAATGAATATTTCAAACCTAACTGGATTTTGTCTATTCCCACGCAAGCAGTTTTCTACAACATTATGTCAGAAGTGTCAAAAAATAGTATTGTACTGATCTCAAAATATATTCACAACGTTTTTATAACAAGAGAAACATTTCTTAAACGTAATGATTACTCGTTATAGTGTTATTCACCTGTGCCTTATTATTATATATGCATCTGATTCTTATACCGGAAGCTCATGAATGCAATATTGATGTACAAGCATGTTGATTCTTTGCATTTTGAAACATTTGTTTAAAGTAGTTTTTAAGAATATTATTGATATATCATTGCTTTAAAATATGTCTTGTACATTATTGTATTATATCTATGTTGTTAAAAGTATATGTATAAATAACTGTATTATGGGCCGGAGGCCTTAGATTACAATAAACTATATGTTATGTGTTATTCCAATTTTAATGTTTTATGGTTTACTAACGGTTTAAGAAAAATGCATAAAACATCCAGTTTGGAGCGGAAATATGAAAATCTGCTACCTGATCTTTTGTCATCAGTCTTTTGTCACTGGTTTTCAGATTTTTTACGCAAAAAATTGCTCGTTTCAAGACAAAAAAAATACAAAAAAAGTTGTCAAAACGTTCAATCTGTGAGAGTGCAGCTTTAATGTTATTTACCGGTGACATGCATGAAAATAGCTTGTTATCCCTCGTCAAAAGCAAAATATGTTAAACATGAATCGGATATGCTATTGATTTTCTTGATAGACCATAAATTGGATTTTTGCTAAATCATGTAATTTTATGCGTGTTCCTACTTATGATCTGATTATTCAATATTAACGCTGGTCTGACTATTAAATGTTTATATTGACACTGGGCTGTCTTTTTAAATTACAATGGTCTAACCATTTAATTTTGACACTTGTTTGACCATTAAAAGTGACACTGGTCTCCTATTCAATATTGACAATGGTCTGCCTATTCAATATTGACAATGGTCTGCCTATTTAATTTTGATACTTGTCTGACTATTTAATATTGGCACTGGTCTAAGTATTTAATATTAGAAGTTGTCTACTAGCCACGATAAGCACAAAAAAGTATTATAATAGAATATGCTGTTTATGGCATCCTGTGATTTCTTTCACAGTCAGAAACTTGAATAACCTTAAAAGAACCAAGAACCTCAAATAATGTAACTTTTAGGGGGGCATTCTTTTATTAGTCATGGTTACTGTAAATTTGCTTCTCATGTGGTATTGACAATAAGATCCCTTTCTACTTCTCCTATATATCGTTTTATTGGCTCTTTGGGGGTACTTAACACAAGTGATTGAGAACATAAACAAGCCATTGTGCGTAAAATTGCCGTTTATTACTCACCAGAGAACCATAGGTGATCATATGTCTGAGATTTTGACCTACAGAAAGACGGACAAAAGACAAACATTTGATTTTACAAATTTTGATGACGGTATTAATAATAATAATAATGATAATAACAATAAGTATAGAAAAATGTGCCCGGATTTCGTACATAATTATGTACGACGTCCGGAAAAGTAAATGCTTGCTAATACCAGTACTTCAATACAGTCCGCATTAAAGCAATTGACTCGTGAGGTCGTTCCACACATGTCTTATCGCAATTGTACTCCTAGACTTTATGCAATAGGCTTGTATTTTATTTTGAGTGATTTATCCTTTCTCGTGCATTGACTGTATAATCGTTATATTACTGGATGTTTGCCTTTGTTCACAATTAGACCAACATATTTGTTAAAAGTGATGGTGTCCCTGTTTATCACTGAAGTTAAAATTGTATTATTAATAAAAAAGTGAATAAGAAAGAAAAAATCTGTATAAACATTTGTAATTTAAGATCAGATCGAAAATGGTGCGTAATTGCTTTGTTTTCTATGAATAAGAAAGAAGAAAAAGTACTGTTACAGATACGTATAACGCTTGTGGTTTTTTTTTATTTTTGTATAAGGGAAAAGAGAGAGGTTAATTGTTCAAAGCGATATTTGGTCAACACCAATTTACCGAATGTTTTATATGATCCTGTTTTATAAGGCTATTTGTCTGCCTCAAAATTACAGATTGTCACATGTTCCGCCTTGAGAACTGATTGTTTGATTTGATTGACACGTTTGTGTGCGGAATGCTGGCATGTATACTGCGGATTATAAATTGTGATAACGTAGATAGGAAAATAAGACAGATATTATACTGGTCAATACCATTCCCAATGACCTCCCATGGGGTTTGATCAGTTCGCAGACATGTTTACGCTATGCATAAAGAACACGGAAACACTTTGATAAAATCACGTTAGGCAAGGAAAATATCGGTTCTGAACCAAATTGTGTTCGGTAGTTTTCTAGATTTTGTCATCGTCAGCTGTTTCCGTAAAATGTAATTCAATGAATTTGAATTGTACAGTATAATTCCAAGACTATAAACATAGTTACGGAGTTTTTCCATACAATCAGACATAAACATTTATAAGTATCTAGTATGTGCATCTTTGTAAATATTGTCTAAATCAAATAAATTTGATGAACTGTATTTTTTACGAAATAACGCAGTTACCATTCCAAATAACACTACTGTATATTAAGATGACGAACTAGTATTCGCGAATATGGAAAATTGCTATGTGCACGGAAACATCATACAATGTGCTGCAAAAACGTTCAAAAAGTACAAATTGATTCGTATATTTACATTTCCTCTTGCAGTGAGTGAAAATGCATCTTGAGACTCCATCACAATAAGATACCACATGAAACACTTCCAGTTCCTCCCATCTCTATTCTTTGTAAGCTACGACCTCTAGACTCCTAACAGGCTGACATAACAATGCAGTTGTTCCACAACCTTCCTAAAAATAAATGGCAGATTTACCGAGAATCGCTAAAATTGGAACTACCTGAGCGTGAGTCCTGCGCAGTCTCATTTTTAGGCAAACCCTATCTGTGTATAATGCAATAAAATAATTCACTCTGTCCTTTGGTAGCATGTGTTGGTATGAACCAGCCGTCCGGTTAGTTCATTCGGGTAGAGTACCGTGCTAGTATTTCGGTGGCAGTGGATTTGAGCCCAGGTGTATTTTACGGTTGTAATAATTAAAATGCATAAGTACCGTGCAAGGTTCGGAGGGGATGAGTTGGGGTGAGAACCAGCCTCCCGATAAGGTCAGTCGTTAAGAGTGTCATGCTAATGTTCTGGTTGTTGTTGATTCGATCCCCACACCGGCCGCGACAAAGCTCACGTTTCTTCTAAGGTCTATCAATTACATACTGAACTTTAATAATATGTATCTGTATCATCTGAAATATGTGAGACATACTACTTGTGTTTAAGCAAATATACTGAATGCATACCGAATTAAAAGGCAAACGTTGACAACAGAAATAACATGTTGTGACCAAATCTTACTCAAAGCGGTAACAGTCAATAATCAACTTTTTTGACTTGTAACAATTTTTGACGCCTACAGTTTCCTGTTGAATCACATAATGATTTTGCTATGAAACGGAGCATTGCATTATTTGTATTAAATAGTATACTCTATTGCTTACTCAAAGGCTTACCAAATTCTTCGTATATTAATAACAAAAAAATCAACGAAAAATATACGAAATGGACGACACTAAATAATACCTTACAATACATTTCATTCAAATAGTTCCAGAAGACAGCATGTACGAAGATGCACGAACTTGAGATTCATCTGACATGAAGATACATTGTACGGAAACGGCCGATTTTGCGATGACGAAAGCTACCGAACGCAGTTTCGTTTCGCTCTGATGACATTTTGGCGTCCGGCACTCACGCGCTCAATATAGTTTATGTCCTATTTGTGTCAATTTAAATGGTACATGGGTGTATTTTGAGAGCGTTCAGATCGGAAACACTAACTTATCCGTGATGCAAAAGATCGACTACGACTTTGGCTGCGAGAGGCAAAAATGGTTAGTTTTGGACAGTTTATAAAGTTTTTCATTTCGTTTTTATATAAGAATACTAACAGTATCAAGTATAACTTAAGCATAAATGCAGTATGCTATTTTAACCTGTTATTAAATGACTCTCGGCAACGTAGAAAATTATCAACAACGGTATGCACATAAATAATGAATAGAAATCTGTAAATTGGATGATCATAGTCATATATTTTATATAACAATTAATAAATCAATGCTGTTTACCTAGGTATCCGTGAATGATTTTGGTCGCCGGTGGGGCTTACATGATCATAAAGAATAGCAGAAGAGGACATGTCAGTGAAGCAGCTCTGGAATTAGCAATTTCTGGTGTTGATTTACTCTGTACAGTTTGTGGGTCAACAGCGTAAAAGTTCGGCAAACCACGGATTACAATTTTCTATTTTCTGCTTTTAAGTTAGGGAACCGATAAGATGTTCGAACAAACGATGCGAATTCTATTTAACAGCAATGCAATTTAATCATATATGAATACAACGAATAAATATTTAAGTATTTAGTCATAAATACGATAATATTAAGCGCTCTCTGATGTCACGCTTTTCCCATAATTCTTAGGTGATAGGTGTCGCTGTTTTTTAGCACTAATTTCATTGTTAAGCGCGCCGCCAGCCGAGCGGTTATTGTTTATAGTTTAAATTTACATGTAAGTCTATAATTCTGAAAAAAAACAAAAACATTACACCTAAGCTGGACTGTGTGTTGAACGCAAATGGTTCCAGAATTGCCATTGACTATACCGTGACCATGTACGCGTATGCAAAGTTTAACAATTAGAAAGTTAAAACGCGTAATTACTGAAGAAAATATATGTTCTGTGTTGTAAAACCATCTATTTATTACAAATGTGTTTATACGATCAGATTATTTTCTTCTATATTCGTATGTTCAGGCCAATACCGGTTATAAAATGTATAATTTGTGAAAATTAATGCTTAAAGGTAACAGAATCTGTCCCTATCATAGTCAATTTTTGATAATTTATTTTACATATCCTGAAAATAGAACCGATAAAGCGTTCGGCGCGGTTCTATGTGTTTATGTTAGAAAGGAAGATGGTGTGTAGACTTTATATAGAGCATAAGTTACCAGTTGCAATGGTGCTGAGAAAAAAGAGAAATAAGTTACATTTCAGTGAACAATCATGCAAGTGAAATGCAACAGTATATATAAGGGCTGAGGTTTTGCGTTTTATACACTTTTTAAAGGGACTAGACACCAGATGATACGATTGCAAGAAAAAAAGAAAATTGTCAAACACTGACTTAAAATTGACATCGGTGTGTACGGTCCAACGTATTAAATCTTCCTTACTGATGTTTCACATTGCTTAAGACATACGCATCTTTTGCAGATTTTACGCATTTTTCCAATTCGATATTAACTGGGATTGTCTACCACGTAAATCCCAGTAAGTTTAAAAATAGCGTCGGTATATTTATCTGTACTCAAAGCGCTATATTTAAACGGGAAAACACAGATGAGACAGCAACCTGATTGTTGCGGACAGCAACATGATTGTTGCTTTTATTATTTCAATCATGTTAAATGATGTTTTTTTCGGTCGCCTACTAGCTTTGTCAATCCTAGGCTTGTTTTAAGGAAATACTGTCGATATTGCTGATTTTGGGACCATCTCGTGTCTAGCCCTTTTAAGACGTCTTTTTAACAATTTCATTTTTGGTATAACAGACTTGCAATACAAAAGCCAGACTAATTTTCCTTTTATATAGAATTATTCAGTTTGTTTTCGGCCAAATGTAACCCGGTAAATAAGGTAGCCTATGTCCGATAGCTAACAAACATATTATCACTGTATCAAATTTTGTGTATCACGATGTTTACAGTTCTTTTACTGTTAAATGGCAACCTGTTTAAATCATATTTATAACATAATATACATGACTTTCCGAAAAGTAAAGGCCAGCAGGCAAAATATGTAAATTTATTAGCGCTTATACATTCAATGATATTTCACCGTTAAGACTATAAGTGTCTCCTACTATAACATTTTATGAGTCTACCTCCCAGGGCCAAAATTCTGGAGGAATTGTACCTAAACTTAGAAACAATGTTTGTCTCAAATGATTGTCGGAACATGCATGTTTACTTTGGCCACTTTGGGTCAATTTTGGGATAGGCATTAAAGAAAATACAATTTCATATTTGCTATTTCACAATTGCAATACATTTTTTTAAACAAATGCTTCTTCTGTGTAAAGAAGCCGGAAGACAAATGGAGATGACATAGCGGGATGGTCGGGACATAGTTTAATATTTACATTCGCTTAGTCCTTTATATAGAAAAACTTGCCGTTAATAAAACAAACCTTTAACATAAAAATACTAATTGTGAAGCTTTTGACAGAAAGGGCTATAAAAGAAGCCGACATTATGTTTGCCAAATTAAAATGAAGTCTTAAAAATAAACTTTATACTTTCAAAACTGACTGTAGTATCTCATAATTTGAATTTTTCAGATATTTTGCCGGTTATTAAAAACTTTATTGAAGTTAAAATTGTTTTTAAAGACGTCGTTGTTAACTTTTAAATGTGAACTATTTGATGATTTGCTCATATCTGTAAATTAAACAAGAACTGCTGAACAAATAAGTATTTTTTTTAGGAATACGGCTGATTACAAGTGTATCTACTGAACTTCAAGAGCAATATATATTTGAAAATTAACAACGATGCCATTAACAGCGGTGTTAACTTTTACAAAAGTCTGTATTAAGTAATATCGGCGCTCATTCCCGATTTTTTTATTCTTTCTGCAAAATCATTTTTTAATTTACTTAAACATAGCATGTAAAGAATAAATTGAAACATGGATCATTAATTGCATAATATGCATTGTATTTATACACTCCCTCATCATAATTTCAAATCCGATGTTGTACGTAATTTTCTGTAAAAAGATCATTTACGAAGAAAAAGGACATGGGGAGCAAAGACAAATGATTAGTTGGCTAGTTTTATAATTGGTTTGAATTCCATACAGCGTAACATTTTTACAGCAACTTCCATATATCCTTATCGGACAAGTGGGTTTTGTACTTTTTGTTATAAGTGCTTTCACATTTACATTAAAAGGAAAAGTATGTCATTGACTATACATGTACAAAACATCATTGAACTTTTCGAAAATATTCTGCCAATATAAGCTCTCCCCTGCTGCCCTGACAATCCAGATTTCTTTTCAAGTTTGGGATCGCCGCTGGATTCCTTTGTTATTACCCTTCGACGTACGTAAGGAAAATGAAAGTTTAATATTTGATTCCTTAAGTAATGTATGTCGCTGACTAAAATAAAAATGATTCAAGTTTACAAATTGTGACAAACTATCCTGTTCTCTTATAAACCAGTTTAACTCACATAAATTCAAATGCTTTATTAGAATGTAACTTAAAGTTTAAAAGGATATCTATGTAGATCGATTGTTAAAAACGATAATTGTCATTTGTTTCAGGTGGTTCATTTTTTTTTAAAATGTGAACCACTTCATTTCACCAAAACCTACTTTAAAGGCACCAGTATGTATTTACATTTTATGCGTCAAACAAGCCAATTTTAATATTTGGTAATGGATGTACCTGACTCCATTCATAAATTTGGACAACATTGTACTCGATGATCTACTTTTCTGAACTTAACGATAAACTATAAATCGGTTATAGTTTATGAAATACAAACTAATCAAAAGTATTCCTACGGTTGCTGTCCGTGTTTGAATTGATTCGTTTAATTTGTAATACATGAGTAGTTGTCGATACATTGAAATTAACTAATTAATTTTGAATACATGACCTTTATAAAAAAAATCTAAAGGCGGGGACCTCATGAATAGGTTTACACACAGTAAGCAAAAACACCAAGTCCCAATATCACGAAAATTCTTAAGTCAAATCTCAAACTCAATCTCAACTCGTTTTACTATATTACATCAACATTTATTGACAACAATATATTTTTTTACACATTTTTAAACCGCATTCTATCATTGAATATGTTGATTAAAACCTTTGGTCTAGATTCAAATGGAAAATATTCTACAGCCAAAATGTACTTGAGTACAATTCGTTGCCTTTTAACAATTACTCAAGTATATTTTTTGCTCTAGAATAAGTTTTCTTTGAATTGTCAAAATCCTTCAATAAAATATTCTATGAGAAAATTCATTTTCAAAAAGTACAAAAACATACAAGATTTTGAATAATACTATGGTTTTATGTGGTAAAATGAGTTGAGATTGAGTTTGAGATTTGACACAAGTATTTTCGTGATATTGGGGCCTACGTTAGTCTACAAGTAAAACTGCGCATTTCATATGGTTATCTGATTTCTAAACATTATAGCTTACTTCATAGTTTTATTTTAGTTTATCATAGTCTTAACAGTAACATTCAAGCTTAATAACAACAGAGACCAACTACGATACGTCTTCAGACAATCAGTGCGAGACATGTATTAGATTCAATCGAAAATGATGTGTCCTAAATTAAGTTTATTGACAGGATGAAATATACAAATAAAGTACCAGCAATTTTTATCCTATCAATAATATCAGTAAATTATACTGTATGTCGTGTTAATTCCCACTTCTTAAAAGAAATGCATGTTGGCTACATACACTTGTCAAGTTTCCGTACAAAAATGTTTCACAATCAATTCGGTCTCCCCTACAATCAGATGTAGCTAACACTTTAAGTAGTCCGGCCATCCCTCGGGCGTTTTTTACGCTCTATCCAACCCTCTCACAGGCTATGTTCTCAATACCAGCAGATTGCCGTCCTCCTTGTTCAGGCTAAAGCGAAGATTAGGGTTGCTTGACCGCCAAAAGATGGTCTTTAAAGAACTTGATCGCTAATGTGAATATTTTACGCGCATTTCTGTTTACAAGAACGCCTCATACAACATTTCTGTAACGTAATCAGTGAGAACGTTTTAATGTGAGTATGAACTGAGTTACAATACTTCTGCAGGTGTCGTATGGCCACTTCAATCGAAATAAATAGCCGGTGTAAGACGTTCCAAAAACGGAACGGAAAGTTCAGTATTGTTTGTCTTTGTTCTTTTTATCATTTACTAGTCTTAAAACTGTATTTTGATCTGTCTTTTGTGTTTATCGTTCACAACTGTCGCTTAACTCTTCAGTTTTATCCACCTATGTTTTCTTAATTATGGTCCATATTCTTCTTATCTGCATATATAGTGCATTTATATGGGTGAATGCGCTATACTGTAAATACAGTTGTTTTTTCAGTTGTTAAACATTGTTTACGCTCTTCATCACTTATATCAGTATAATTTAAACAAGAATTTATATTAAATGCTATGAATATTAAACCGTTTCTGTTATACATAAAATTTAAATTTTGTTCAGTGTCTAAACTTATTGAAGCTGAATGGAGTAATAAAACTGCGAACACCCATTGTTCCCATAGCGTTCTTTATACAACTAATGGACTTTTGAGTATTGTGTAGATTTACATGCATCAATGACATGTTTGCTCAAATTACGTTCTTATGAATGTTTCATTTAATTGACATTTTAATAACATGTTGAATTTCAGTTAAATTTATTAAAGGTTTTGCAACGAAGTTATCAAATTTAAACGAATGTTAGGCATTTTAAAAACAAGACGTTTGAATTTGATAACACGTTCGCTTTATAATTTGCACCGCATACCTCAAACAAAATGATTCCGCCTACTATACTATATATAACATATTTCCCTATATTATGCAGAAATGACGATAAAACCAATAGGGATATTTTATCTAAAAGACTTAAAACCGAATGTCCTTCGCATTCAAATTCATAATGAAGACATCGAAAAACTCGATGAACGTAGCATGCTGATATATAAACGATAAAAAGTTGGATGATTTAATTATTAAACATTATTTATATTCCCCCAAATGAATACATGAACCTGAATGCATCCAACCTCATAGTGTCCCGCTCAGTTGCGATTGAATATCGTTACGTAATAATGATTAATAGTCATTTTAGAATGATGCAACATGCATTGGTACAACATCTCACATAATGTTACTTCACTATGAAAACAGCTAGATATATCACTGGATGTGGTTAACATCCCGACTTTACCACCTTCATGTAACAAGAAGTATCATATTATCGTTTAAAGGTAGTATGTAATACATTTCTAAAGCCAGGAATATGATTTTAAAAAGGAAAAATAATTCTCAAAATAATGAACAGAAATCGTATTTTTTATTATATCCACATATAGATACGCATAAGTAGCTGTACAGAGTTTCATAATCTTAACTTAAACATGCATGTATAAACATTTATTAAGATTAAAAAGAAGTTACTGTTGGGCTCAACCACATGTCTAGTTACTGCATTTTACGATCAGTTCCGTCTCCCATACAATAAGCTGCCCTATCTGCCCACAGTCTCTATGCTCTATATTAATAGGATTGTATTACGAATTCATTGTAACCTAGACAATAAGTAAAAATAAATGTGAGCAAAGTTTAGTAAATAAGCCGATTATAATATTTTAACTTACAAAAGTATTCGCGAGATACATTAGTACCTAATTTAAGAATAAATTTAGTCGTTTGGATTTCCTAAATATAAACTTTGATAACGAATTGGGGACGTGAATCATGTCTGAGTCTCTTATATGCAAATAAGTTCATCAAGATTAATATGAATATTACGGGAACAAGCTCAGTAGCAAAAAGTTTAAACATAAACCCGGTTTAATGACAGTGGGTAAACGCCAAAGACCACAAAAACAAAAAATCACAAACAAGAAACATGGAAGAACAGCACACAACAACACAATCAGCACAGTACATACATATATATAAACTAGGTATGCTTATCAAGAATTGTTAGGTACCGCCTTGAAACGGTCAGTAAAATGTAAATTACCTGGGAGTTTAAACCAGTTTAAGTGCACAAACCTCACTCTTATCCTAACAATCCTAAATAAAGAAAAAACGTAAAAGGTAAATCTTATCAAAGTATGCATTAACTTGAGGAAACTGAATAATAAAACAAATAATAATAAACTTATAGGTAAACCCCAAGTATTTCTATGATCAGAGATCCCAACTCTATATGAAGACGGAGGAATACAATTCAGAGCACCTAATGCAAAAGTTTTCAAAGATACGATGCAGTCATTGTTTGAAACTATTAGCATCACACACAGTCTGCCTTATAAAAGAAAAGGTTTAAAACTGTGTGATCATAGAGTTTCATAATAAAAAGCATCATTGTACTAAAACTGGGAACAAATAAAGAAAACGTCATTGAAAATAAAAGCGACATATATGAGCTAACCTTTTCTCAAAATGATTACCAATGTAAAATATTTGAAGAAAATGACGTCACATGTAAAACACTCCGAGTCAGCCAAAAAAGGTTTTAAAGATAACATGAATTTGCAAAAGATTCATAAAATCTAAGGACTGAATGACACCAATCTGGACAGAATCTTAAAGCAAATATTCAAAGTAATCCGATTCTCTTTTTTGCAAATAACATTACTATAATCAGTAATGAGTCAGCAAAATGGTTGCCAATATAACAGTACGTTCTTCTTGTGGAATAATAAATCACAGTGTTTACAATTATTTCATGCATACAATATGTAAATTAAATCATGAACAAGTTATGAAGAATATATGGATATATCCTTTCATTTATGAAGAAAACCCATTACAAGTAACGAATATATTTTTTTTGCTATGATGAATATTTATAAACCTATTTTGACCTTTCAACAAATTTTGCTGTTGGACAAGTGTCAAACATTGGCTACCTTAAATAATGTTTTAATTTGCAGCACGTCTTCGTTCGAAGGAAAAATGCCCTCTGAATGATTCGTTGTTTAAGAACACTGACGTAAGATTGCTGAGCATTGAAACACAACTAAAATGTTATAAATGAACCAAAGACAGTGCTTTCTAAAATTTGTATCGAAAAATACCTTTACTCTATTTGTGATCAAATTGCTTTACAAACAAATATTTCAATCAGTTAGATATCGTTAGAATTAAAGTTTACTCATCGAGAAATCATGTTTATAACACGTCGGCGAATGTTTTGATCAGAATTGACACAATTAATACGATAATTAAATAATTACAAAGTTATTTATTAAATACCGACAAAAACACCAGTTATTATGAATTCACAGTTTGCATTGTTATTCTAAGGCCTGAAACGAGTTACGATTTATTCACTTCAATATTATTTTTCAAAGTGCTCGGATTAAAATTTCTATGAACGTATATTTACAATGCATTGTTCTTGATAAACGTTCATTATGGCTGGAAATAAGACTAATCGAAAGTGTTTGACTCTAAAAGAATGTATCGAGTTTATAAAGTTATTAAAAAACGGCCGTAATGCAAGAAGTGTTCCCAAGGAATTTGACTGCGAAAGATCGGAAAAGGTTAACTAAAATGTGTATGTACATGTAGTTGTGTAAATGTGTAGACTGATAGACTGATCTGTGGTGTGTTTTGTTTATGCTTTGCATCAACATTTATATAATGTACGGACTACTTTAAAAAATGAACTCAAACATGTGTATGTACATGTAATTATGTACATTTGTAGACTGATATGTGGTGTGATTTGTTTATGCCTTGTATCGACATTAAACTAATGCATTTTATTTATAAATTTGAAATAAAATTATTTATCAATAAAGTCTATACAAATGTATTTGTATTCAACCTTACACTGTATTGATACAGATGTTACTGATTGTGGTGTGAGGTGGTGGTTAAGATACATACTCCATCTCTGAATATAGCTTAAGTGGCGGAAATGTCAAACCTGGATTAAGTGGCCACCTGTCTTAAGCAGTCACTTTGATCATTTCCCACGGGTGGCCACTTAATACAGGTTTGAATGTATGGGTTTATCACAATCGTTTTTCATTTCATACGCGTTGGCCCTTTCTATCACTTAATAACGAAACACAAACTATCGGCGAGACGTTTTCACTGCACAGTTTACAGTATATCAATGTGTTTTGCCTCTGGTTACGGCCTTTGTACATTTGTCTACGTGTTCAGCTATTCTATTGCATAATGTAGAAATCATTTCTTGTTGGTGGGCCGTTAATTCTTCGCACGGTGTCTCAATATGGCCGTTTTCTTCCATTGTAGCTTTGTCATTGTTACAATTTCCGAACCAGCAAAGTCGCGCTCGAGAATTGAATATGTATTTTAGTATTCCTGTCATAGCGTCTGTGTTACATCTCTCCAGATATACAGGAATAATTGGTATCTGGCCAAGATTTGCATAGTGAAGTTCCTTTTTGCACCATTCACTCTTGATGAATGCATCTGATATAAAGCACACGACCACATAACTTTCGTTCACAGCCTCAACAATACAGTCATCAAGGTGTTCACCTGATTTGAAATGCTTGTCTCCAAGTAAAATTAAAGACTCTTCGTTTCCTTCATGCTGGATCTCTTTGGACAGTGTTGATTTCAGTATTTTATAAATATTTCCTATCACTAAATGTTCATCCTGTGAACAATATGAAAGAAAAACAATATATTTTGGTATAGCTTTGCGGTTGTAATTGACGATAAACATGTCTTCATTCTGTAAATTGCTTTTCTTTCTTCGAAGGAAATAACAACAAATAAAAACAACACACGCTATAGCAAACACACCTCCGATTACAGGTAGGTTAATGAACAATTTACTAGCATACCCGATGTTTGATTGACACAATTCTTCTGAATAGTTTGAGGTGTTCTTGTGTTTACGAGAGGTCATACATCCTACCATTTTGTTCACACTCCAGGTACATTTTTACATTGTACAGCTGCGATGCCCGTAAAATTCCACAACTGCACTCAATCAAGTTTGAATTCATGTATACTTCTACAAATGTTTTACTAGTAAGTAATTGTAAGAACTCTAAAAACTGATAACCGAGTGTTTTTAATTTATTGTTATCAAGATCGAGTGATTGTATGTGTATATTGTTTGAAATATCCACATCAAAAGTTGTTAGACTATTTCCTGAAATGTCAATGCGTTCCAGCAAAATGTTTTGTTTGAATGTATCTCGTGGGATAACCGTGATGCCATTATATGCTATGTCCAGTATTCTTAAATTGGTATTTCTTGAAATAAAGCTAGACAGTTCAGTAATGCTAAACAACCCAATTTTCAGTCCCGGTACAAGTAATATTTCAAGCAAAGGAAGGTCATGAACATATGAGGGCGCTATAGTTGGTCCCGTATATGCTGATTCCAAATAGGACGCGTCGAGTAGCTTTAAATGTTTAAAACCGACCATAGGGCCGACCTGTTTAGATGTCTTACTTCCGGATATATCAAAATTTGTGAGTTTATTATCCTTTTCGAAACAGAATTTATTTGAAAAATCCCAGAAAAATGTATCCATGTTCATAAATCGCAGTTGTAGTGTAACCGTTACTTTTATATGCACACAGCCCGTGCTTGTATTTATATATTGCGTAGTTGGACACGTATGAATTGAACGTTTAAACAGAAACCTTGATTCTTCGGTAGATATGATGCTTTCTTGTCCTCTCACTAAAACTGGCCAATGGTCCATTGTTATAACTTCAAGATGTTTGAGTTTCACCACACCCGCAATACAATTCGTGTAACCGATAATAAATGTGCCTGACATATTCAGTACCCTAAGATTTGGTAAGTGAAGGAACGAATCTTCTATTAGATTCAACCTAGTCAAACTAATATCTAACACTTCCAAGCTGGTGTTCGCAAGGTTTCTGAAAAATGGTACCGCCAGGGCAACGGTTGGAAGATCTTCGAGGTTGTATATACCACTCACATTCAATACCTTGAGATTTCTTAATTCGTTGTTAATTAAACCATCAGTCACTTGTTGGAATGACAATTTACTGTTCATTGCCAAGTCGATAATCTCTAAAAAAGGACTTGCTTTGAACGCCTCATATTCTATATCTACTATGTTGCAGTTATACAGACATATTAACAACAAAGTCGTCTTTATTGTTTGATATATCCAACAATTCAACTGACGAAAATGTTTCGTGGAAACTGTCATTTTGAAATAAATAAAATCCATTTCCTTCAATGATAAGCTGACTAACATTCTTCTTGATTTCCGTCAGACATAGATTGTTAAAATGGGATACTTCTTTTAAAACGCAAGACACTCTATTATATCCATTCATATTCACAACTGTACATGAGCACTTCTGTTGAAATGTATTTTCCGTGTTATTACATAAAACTGATTTTATAATACAAAGATTATTGTTTAACATATATAAGAAAATCAATTGAAGAAAAACGTGTATTTTAACAGATTCCATTTTACAACCACCTTGAACAACGAAAATCCAAACTTGTCACATTTAATTCAGAGCCAAGTATTCAGCAAGTTGAACTAAGAGGCACTTTATAACTTTAATAGTTGTATACACGGTTCATCGAGTTCTATCTTCCAATAGGTAATACGATAAGAAACCAATTAAAACAGAACTTAAGCCCCTACTTTAAATTTGAATAGTATCAACGATTTTATTGTGCATAAACGTACCGAGATTTCACAAGATCATGAAACGTTTTTTTGTTCTTTGGACGTAACTTTCTTATTTTAAAATGTACCTTCTTAATTTGATCAACATGTTTTAATACATACGATGATTAACTGACATAAATTTATTCATGTAGATATTGTTTCTCCTTTGACTTTTAATGCCTTTAATTATCGTCTAATAGTACCCTTAAGATCTATTGTTCAAAATGTTTAATATCTAAATCTTACTAGGGTGGACAATGATACCTCTTTAAGCTAATCATAGGTTAATACACTACAACAAAATAAATTGATAAACAAAATAAATGTATATCTATATAAAAATAAGGTTATCATTAAAACCATTGCCTCAAACACATTAAAGCGTCATATGAGTATACGAAACGGTTTACAGTGGTAAAATAAGTTTATAGCACATTACATTTCTATTGCATTTCGTATAAGAATGTATATAATCATAATATGTAAAGGTAGTCATTGCAATCGCATTTTAAATCACGTCCAAGCTGAGAAAATAATATGATTTCGGTCGTTAGCTCGTACAAAAGGCAAATACATTCAACAACAATTCGTAAGGTAGAAGACACCCTAATACAACAAATCGTTTGCATCCACCCTACAATTGTTATTTTCGCAATGAATTCAGAACTTGGTATAGCAATGGATTGTTGTTATATTAAGAGCATAATGTGTCAATATCTTCCTGATATTTGACAGTACTCATTTAAAACGAACAAATACCGGATATATTGTAACTAAATCTCCGTAAAGTCGTGATTTCAATCAATATTTGTATATAAATGTATTGAAAATTTGTTTCGTTTAAAAACAATGAACTAAAGGACTTTAATTTAAAGACTGTGTTTTTGTTCCTTATATAGTTTATGACATTCCTTAAGATATACCAATACAAAATGCAATATTGCTCGTCGGTAATCAACAATAAAACCAACTCAAAATATCTTAAAACAGTCAATTAATTTAAAATGGTGAGCAAAATGTGCTTTCACCAATCTTATTATCAAAGAAGCACAAATTCAGTTTTGGTTTATACTTATTTATTTAAGCCCGATTTCGACGAATGATGATAACTTATAAGATGACTTTCCTAAGCCCTGAGAAAGTACCCCTGATGGGAGTCGAGCCCACAACCTCTTGAATAAGAGGTGAACACCTATACCAATAGACCACTCACACACTTAACATTTAGTTTTGGCTTGTCCCTTGTAGTGTGCATGTTTTTAGTTATTGATTTATTTAAAGTTTGTTTTGTGTCAGTGCCACTTTGATGATTGTTTTATTTTAGGTTATGATGAATTAGGCGTACTCATCAGAGTCATCAGTGATGAATAGCAAGGCAAGCTAAGCTGTCTCGGCCATTGATAACAATATCAAGAACCACACGCACTCCCTAAGTACAATCGCAGGTGTTTAGTTCAATTCAAAATACTATGCAATATTCTCAAGATGCCCTCTATCCTTCGATGTGGCGGATAAACCAGTTGATTATCGGTGCTTCAAAAAAACACAAAACACGAACTTTTTGCACTGGTGAAGGCTTCATCACTGACCATTTCAATGTCCTATTTTAAATCCTTCAAATATTGTTGTATGTATTCCTGTGATAGTCGTGATATAACTGGTCCTGGTTTGTAAACACGCATTGTTTGGGCTTCCGTTTGTTCTGTGGTTTCTTGGCAATAAAGCTTCCGCATGTCTATGGCCGGCTCCCTCTCAATGACAGTTTGGAAATCAAGCATGTGCCCACTGACCTCCTTGTCACATTCTATGAATGACGTCAATGGATGTGTAATATAAATTGAGGTAAGGCTTTTGACTTAAGGTAATAACAGTTATAGTGAAACTCCTAATAGCAACAGCAGCACATGAACACATCAATATCAACATCATCATTATCAACATCATCAATATCAACATCATCATTATCAACAATACATAAAAAGTATGAACAACTTCACATCACTATTCATCTTGGTTTTAAGTTATCAAATCTTTAAAGTTGTTTTTGAGTAAGTTCTAAGACAAATACATTTTAAGATGATGAAGAAGAATAAGAATAAGAAGAAGGCTTGTTACAGTATTATTTATATCCTATTAAAATGCATAAATATAATCGAATGTGCATTTATATTTGGTATACATGGATAATAACGTTTTAGAAAAGTACAAGGTTTATAACTCTTTTTTGTGAAGTATCATTGGGAATGAATCGGAACTAATGTCCAGTAGCCATACCTTTATCGAATGCTATGTTTCGAGGCGCAAGCTTTTAAAGGTATTTGTATGTTAATAGTTTAACATTGCGTTAACTTGGGGGAATAAGTTTGATCTATCTTAGGTGCCGTTGTTGCACGGTAGCGCTAATAATAATAAAGAAAACAAGGTTTGCCTTACCTTTCCAACGTACACGGCTAAGTTTTAATAATCCTTGTTTGTCCGACGTACGCCAGTCCGTCGAAGGCAACGCTTGTTTGTTAATAACCATCAAGCCAATCGTGATTGAACTTGTTCAAAATGTGTTCTTAGTATAATGCTGGATAATGTTGATCAGGTTTATCATGGAAACCTGTTCGCAAACAATTTGTCACAATAGAATAATGGCAACTGAAAAAAACTCATTTACGAAAAAAAAACAAAAAAAACGACAACATGGGGATTAATAGCTCACAGTAAAATCGACGACTGATCTCATTAAAGAATACATTGTGCATTTCAAGATCTAATTACTTGTACTTCGATTTCCTCTATTGACGGTTAAAAAAGGAAGTGCAACAACATGATATTTGTCAATGCTATGTTTACTCCATGGCAATCCCATTTAAAATATCGGCCTCTCTTACAACATACGTAAAATTCACATTACATTAAGGCTTAAATGTTAGCTTAAACAAGACGTGACGATTTAAAAGCACTCCTCTGACATTTTTATTCCAGTCTTCCATTGGCAATAACTGCTGCAACTGTCAAAGTCTTATAAAGCAATATCAATGTTACAGTATGTAAACTAAATTAATTCAAGAAAGTGCATTCTACAGACACAACAATTTATTTTTGAAAATCCAGACATACACTATTATTTAAAGTGGTTTGTCCTTTCCTTGAGAAAAAATTGACCGTTCCGAGGTGGTTATCCCATCATTTATTGGTGCGTGGATGTAATGTTTGTCGTGTTTGTATGTTTGTGTCTCTCGTTCAATGTCGTTGAGGCCCGTGCTTTGTGTCTCTTGTTCAATGTCGTTGAGGCCCGTGCTTTGTGTCTCTCGTTCAATGTCGTTGAGGCCCGTGCTTTGTGTCTCTCGTTCAATGTCGTTGAGGCCCGTGCTTTGTGTCTCTCGTTCAATGTCGTTGAGGCCCGTGCTTTGTGTCTCTTGTTCAATGTCGTTGAGGCCCGTGCTTTGTGTCTCTCTTTCAATGCCATTGAGGCCCGTGCTTTGTGTCTCTCGTTCAATGTCGTTGAGGCCTGTGCTTTGTGTCTCTTGTTCAATGTCGTTGAGGCCCGTGCTTTGTGTCTCTCGTTCAATGTCGTTGAGGCCCGTGCTTTGTGCCTCTTATCAGGGGTTATATTTGAATACTTGGCTTATCCCTGTTCTTATCATTATTTCGTTGATGAAGAAACATCTTTGTGTTTTTATAAACAACACGCTAAAAATCTCAATACAAAATAACGTTTATCGTCATTTTCACTGTGAATAAACAGTTATGATATTACAATGAAATTAAAAGAGAATTGCCCAGAAGGCAACATTTTACGATGGATCAATTATGAGTCAAAGTGTTGTTCATTTAAAGACACTAGATGCACTAAAATGCAATGACAGATCACATGAACATTAAAATATATATCTACTTTTTGTAAGTCTGACTAATGTAAATCAATCATTGGTTTAAACAAATATCCCATAATTCCTTGATTGTAAGATGCAGGATCAAATTTATCGAAGGAAACATGAACTCATTAGGTAAATGCAAACATAACATTTAAAAGAGAAACCGTTATATTTCTGACAACATGTTTTACAACTCTTAAAAACAAATAAAGAAGATGTTCATAGCTAAAATACTTGGTTTATATTATTCAACTAATAAAGCTAATAAAGCTAATCTATTTTAAATTAATTTAGGCTTTTAAACGTATTAATATCAACAAATATAATACTTTTGTATCAACAGTTTAATAGTTGATGAAATAAGTTAACAGTGAACGGAATAGATACAATTTCGCCTTTACATTACATTTTATAAAATTCTTAAAGGAAATTCTGATTGTATTTGCATACGTAAATGCGATACTCTAATATTTCTTTATTATAACACTTCGTGCCCATTTTTTATTTTCACAAAGAAGTTCTCTGACATTTCTTTCCAATCAAATGTTCATATTTCAATATCTTAACGGCTGCTAATCGCGGAAAATGACATTTTTATTTACGTTTTTTTCCTAAAGTAGATACAAATATTCATAATAACGGTATGTTTTAGACAGTGATGGTGCGTCTACGAAATATCTGAGAAAACAACAAACATATAAAGTCTAAAACAAATGGTATATTTCTTTTCTATTTTACAATAAATCTTTCTACGTCTAAGTTTGATTATCTGTTTACCAACTTTTTTCTGCTCAGTTTCTTTAAGGGATTCTTTCACGTGATATAGGATTAAAAACAGAACAGAACCGTTTTATTTTAAATGTGAACAAAACGTTCGCAACCTTGATAAAACCAACAACTTAACTAATAGCTCAATTTTAACAAAATATTTTAATATGTCGGAACATGATAACTTTAGGCTTTCATTTCATTAAATATGTTGAAATTGCTGTTTGTGTATATTTATGAATGATTCAAAAAGGATTTTATTTTAACCTGACAACAGAATGTATTCATTTTTTGTTGTTTTCAATGTTTCTGCTTTGTAATTATTTGTTGTTGTGTTTTTGTGGCCATTACGGAGTTTATGTTTAAACTTACGAACTGGACTTGCTTCTGTAGCTTTCATACCAAAATTGAATTGATATCACTTTTTAGGCAAGGTAAATATTTAACTCGTAGACTTGAATACAATGAAACATATAACTAAAGTGATTCAAACTTGGTCCACTACAAGCCTTCACGAAATGGACAATAACGAGAAGCCCTTCAATACAATAGTACCTTCCGTTTACAATTATAATGCTACCCATGTGCTTTTACATCAAAGTTCTTATCTGTTTTATGTACAACTTCATCGTTATTTACACAATCCAACAAATTCCTACTTGAGACCAAAAGTTCACCTTTATGCTGTTTAGTATATTTATATGAAAGCAGGTTTCGATAACCTACATTGTCGTTTTCATATTAATAAACATGACCATATGTGTACACATTTTTCATGTTTAACATCGCCATTTTAAACATACTTTCGAAAGTACATGTTTTCCTATTTCTTAACATATATAGCTTTATTTACAATATATAGACTGTATAGACTATTATTGCATAGAACGTATAGCGTCTTAAAACAACAAAAAACACTTTCAATACAATGGAAACATTAAGTTCCCTATAGATTCATATAGTAGAAAAGGAATAGTCTTTGCATGAAAACTATTAAACATATAAAACATATGACAACATTGTTCGAACAAAACTACTAAAGCTATATACTCAGCAAACAACAACACACAAATAATTGCAAAAGAAAACAAACAGCATAGATTAGTTCAATCTTGGGACAGTGAATTACCTCTAACATTGTTGTTGAATGAATTATCAGACAATTATTTAATGGACATACAAAACAAGATAGGACTAAGGCTACAGTCGTGGCCTAAGCGAACAGGAAATGCACATTCATTTAAACAGCCTGCGTGTATCGTTATATCAACAAGGAGAAGGTGACATATTTCGAAATTATTATTATCTTAAATTAACTTTGTCTTCAGAATTTGACATCCTTTATTTCGATACCTTCTTCGATAAACCATTATTCCATTCGTCAAGTTTCATTGTAAACGTAATACTATACGATTTATGGTGGTTACAATGCCTTTACCAGATAATAAACATCTCATATCACAAGCTCGCGCAGAATGAGAATCGTAATACCATAATCGACATCAATACAAAATATCATACAATACATCTAAAATAAAGAAATACAACAGTGTTAATATAAAAGGAACATATATATTCAAAGATAAAACACACAC
Organism: Mya arenaria; assembly: GCF_026914265.1. NCBI lineage: Eukaryota > Metazoa > Mollusca > Bivalvia > Myida > Myidae > Mya > Mya arenaria. The sequence goes on along the minus strand of NC_069128.1, from coordinate 51,122,990 downwards.
AGTAATAAAAAGGAAGAAGGAGATCCGTTGGGAATACATGATACAAAACATTTGTTGATTAGATTGAAACTATTAATTGACTGACATACGTGTCAATAGCAACATTGTCCGTATTATTAGCTTAAATAAAAAACATGTTTGTGATGGTGAAGAAAGCTTCTTAGCTCACACGTTATACATAATATATAACTAGGCGTTTTACGAGAACTGATATCATTATTCATATGAAAAACTACAGAAACAAGCTCAGTAGCCAAGCGTTTAAACATAAACCCCGTTTAATGAAAAAATGAAATACAAAAATGCATGAAATAACGTAATATCGGCAGGAATATGGTAACTAATATTTTGCATGATTTAATTTATTTTAATATCAAATAAGTGAACTCGGGACTTAAAATGGGTGTTATTAAGATTAATATTGTGCGAAAAGTTTAAAACGGGTGATTTGGTTAGATAAATAGCTCACTCATACGCGAACCGGTTTACCACTTTCATACTATACAAGTACATAACAGATACATACACGAAATACAGACGATACATTTATATTACATTTACTGCAAATTGACAACTATCACGCGGTTATTATAATGATGAAATGATTAAATGAACGGGTTGTTATATATGTGTCTGTCAAAAAAAAAAAAAAGTCTTTTATCAGTATACCTTCACTCAAATTGTAGAGACGTAGATAAAATCTTCAGATGAAATTGATTCCGGATACGACGGAAACAAATCATACATTAAGATTGCGAAAATGAGAATAGCTGTGTTTTAATATTGAAGTATTAACGAAACATAACCTTAATAGCATTAGCCTCATTGCATGCTCTCGATTGTAACAGCGTCAGGTGCATCCACATAAGTTTCCGATCCTGCTATAACCACACTGTTGATTTATCATATGAAGTAGCTTTGTAGTCATGAACAGTGTTACCGATCGGGCTCAAAACAGTTTAAAACAACTGCCTGGATTGGAAGCCAAAAATAAAATCTTATGAAAATCAAAAGACATTTACTTCACCAAGATCTTGAGTTATCACATCCTAACGCGTGAATAATTTCGATCACGTGTTCATGTAGAAGGTGAAGCCAACTATTTGTACACTGTATTCAAGGGCTAAAAATATTAACAACTAGCGTAGTATAGTTTAATTTCTTTCGACAACTTTGCACGGTCAAGCCCCGTCTATTTGCTATGCTTTTTGTCTGTAAGTATAAACGAAAACAACGAACACACTCTCTTACACGGTACAATAGACAGCTCCTTTCTTTGGTTTGTTTAGTGGGTTATTTAGCTCCTAGTCTAATTGCGAAGTTATCATTAAGTACACAAAAATAAACATAAACAAAAATATATGATTTGTCATATTATAAACGCCGCCTGGAATTTCACTTTGTCCATTACCATTATTTCAAACGATTATTTCCGACACATACGATGTGTCCTACCAATCATGTGATTTTATAATAGCTATATGATTGATGGTAGAGTTTGTTTAACATTTGAATGGAAATGCATAAGCTTTGCAAAATATGACAAACATGAATGTCGTGGTAAATCTTGTTAAACGCAGAGTATGTTGAGTATTAAGAAATATGATGACATTTGCAATTGTCAGACAGGAAATTGGATTTTCTCTTAATCGGAGAATGTTGTCTTCTTTGCTACCATAACCTTTCAGACCTTGGTAGAATTTGAGATGGTATTATATGTAAAATTATCGAATTAATTGTAAGCAATGTGATATCGTTCATATTATTTTACGGATACGTGAAGTATAGCTTGTTTGAAATGGTTATAGAATGTTTATATTTAGATGTTTTTCTTCTAATTTCAGATAGATGTGTTCCGGATAAAAACATTTCTTTAAATAACACAATTATGCGAACCAAAATAATGCAGAAAGAAGCCCCAGTTTGACTGAGGCAAATGTATTGACAACTTATGTTTTAACGACACTGTCTTCATTGAAATTTGTTCCTGGACAGTCGTCAGGAAACAATTTTCGCCAGAAATTTTGTTAAACGGAAACAAAGAACACAACTGGCCTAGTTGCTGTTGATATATGCAAGAAGATCGTTAAACTATCATTTCTGTTTCTGCAATGTGTATGTCAAACGAAATAAAACGTGAAGTCGGTCTTCTGTCAATACCGTGACCTAAATTGAAGATATGATGTATACATACCTGCTGCAATTTGAAATTGATTCCGGTCGATGTGGGAAAGTTCATACATAATGATTGCGGAAATGAGAAAGGTTGAGATTCAACATTCAAGTATCAACCATACACTACCTCAATAGCAGCAGCCTAATTGCATGATCTCTTTCCCAATAGTAAAGTGCATCAGATCCATCCGTCTATGTATCCGGTCCTGCTACAATTACACTGTTGATTCATTAAATTGAGGGACATGGTAGTCATTGACAGTGTAACCGATCGGGTTCCCAAAGCATATATAAAAAAAGTGTATCGATTGGAAGACAATTATGTTGTTTTTTATAGAAAAATCATGGCAAGAAAATCGAAAGAAAATAACAGCCTTCGATTGCTGAGTCATCAAAATTATGTAAGCGAGTGTATGATTTCGTTCACGAATAACGGGTGAAACAAATGTTTTTTACTATGTTTCCAAGGCCAAAGTTCAACAACAAGCGTGCGTATAATGGAATAGCGTTAATGTTTATCCGCCAGATAGTTTTTGTACACTAATGCCCAATATTCTTGTTATCCTTCCCCCCACACCTTACAATTTTCAGGAAATGAATCCCTTCATTTTGTGTAAATATTAACAAAAGAACTCCAATGAAACGTTTGAATATCCGGCAACGGAAATATAAACGTGTTAAAATCATTATAACACCATCTCTTTGGCGATAGTTTCCTTATTGGCTCAAAAAAATCCACCGCAAACTGCCGATATTCAATACGTTTACGTGCCTGGTCCCCTCGAAGGGGATGTTCTTGTTCCATCAAATGCACTGACCTGATTTTCATAAGTAGCGTAAACGAACAAATGATCACAAGGTATGAACAAAGGAATAACGATCAAATATACAAAGAAAAGAACCGTAGCAACACATCAATTAATTTAAATACATTGTATATTAAACTACTTACATTTAATGTCATTGTATCAGTTACATATATTATCAGTCTTACATTCGTCACAAATAACACTTTCGATTAAAATCGTTGTCTGGTTTACGGAGATAAAAACGATTAAAACATCGTACACATCTCAATCAAAAAAAGAATGCTACACAAAGAGAGAAAAAATGTTTCTTTCAGAGAAAAGAAGCAATATATTTCATCGAGTGAAAGCCGAAAATTCATCACCACAACGGTAATTCGTGTTTCAAATATTTCCACTTTGCAAGTGTCTGGAGATAAATCAGTACCAGGTTTATGGCTATTATGATAAAATAATAACCAAAGAAAACTGCATTCACGAAGTTCACTAACTACCCGCTTTAATCAACAAATCGAATTTCTAAATGTTAAATCAAATCGACATCAAATTAGAATGCTGTCTACGTTTATGTTTTTGAAGATTTTAACCGTTGTTTATGTCCAGGAAGAAGGTTTCAAAGAATAACGCTTGATGTTCTCGGGGTCATTCCGATCTCCAAATTAATTGCTAATTTCTATAAGGATATGTTTTACTTTTTTAAAGTCTCCGTAAAATACTTTAAATGCAACATAAATATGTCTCCAATAATGTAATTTGTATTGGAGCGACTTTGTGCAGACCTTAACTACTGCTTAAGTGATTACAAATGGAACAATGAAATAAAAGTCTGAAGATGTATTATGATCGACAAATTGTATTTGCTCACACTGTGAAATAATGGACGGTGTGGACGATTTTGTGAAATTTACTTAAATACGCCTGTAAGTAAGTTATATGGCCGAAGAATTGAAGTCAAGTTCCATTGCGCTTTAAATATTTCTTGTGGTTTCCTTTGAAACATTCGTAATTACATGATACACCTTAAATGTATAATATATCCATAGTTTTACCCAGTAATCACCGTATTTTCTACCTCATTATAACACTAGTTTTACACCATTTATTAACGCCGCTTGGAATGTTACTTTGTTTGTTACCAGTTTTTGTAATGGTAATTTCTAATACAAGTATATTTATATCTTACTAATTTTAAAAACAATATGACAAACATAAATACACTGTGCGCGTCGGCAAACGCAGTGTATTATGAAAAGAAAAAAAAAATGCTTTTTTGCATTGTGTAAAAATGATGTAGGATTTGGTCTTAATCTTGAGTTCTGGCCTTTTTTAGAACCTTAATAGAATGGATGGGACTATAAGAAAAGGGATAAACTGATCATGTGGACCAATCGTGTGCATTTGTAAACGGATGACATATGAGTCATAGCTTTAAACATGCAGCTTTGGGTATGTAGGACTTAACTCAAGGTCTGTGTCTACGTTAGAAATAGACAAAATACCTGGATAAGTATGACCTTGACAAAATTTCGTGTGTCTCTGTATTCGTTGTTTTCTACTTTATAAAGTAAAGATGATATTTCATGAGGAGGTAAGACTAATTTTTATAGTCTTTGCTCTAAAATAGTTTTCCATTATTTTCAAACCACAATAACGAACAGTCCATTACTATGTAGGAATAAAATGAGTTCGTTTTTATCGTTTTTAAACTAATCTTTATAAGCGAATGCCTGAAGAACCTTATATCTTATTCAAAGAATCGCGTTGTACAGTTATGCAGTTGGCGGTATGACGTAGACAAGTCGGCGAACGTGCAATCCCAAGAGTTGGTCAGTGAAATGGTATTGACTAGTGTAATATTTCATTATTTTCTTATTTACGTTATTACAGTTCCTTTTTGCAGTATTCTTCCCTGCATTCCTAAAACAAGCGCGTCAATCATAACAGAAAATCCGTTTTTTTTGAAAATCAGTAATTTTGAGGCAGACGAATCGCTTGATAAACAGGATGATAAAAGACGTTCAGTAAATTGGTGTTGACCAAATATAACACAGAGTTATTTACTTCTATCGTCATCGTTGTACAAAAAAAAGAATAACATACGCCATTTGTTTCTAAAACTGAGATGTTCTATTACGTCGTTTAAACTTTTGCTAAACCAATATAAATTCAATATTCTTTACACAAAACAAAAACGCTTACGCATCATTTTCGATCGGATCTCAAATTGTAATGTTCTTATCCTGTAATTTTTCTTTTAAGTAAACTCATATACTCTGTTTAATCAATAAAACCATGTCAACTACAGGAACAAACAGAAGTACCTTAACGTCTAACTAATAGCCCAGCAAATAATGATAAAAATGTAGAGGTAGCAAAGCAAAACAACCAATAATATAACGGCTTAACGGCATATCAGTTTAATAGACACATTTAACGGATACTTTTCTGAACCGCGTTGAAACAGGTTGTTTAATGTAATGATATTGCAAATAATGCTTTACTAGTTATATTTCCATATTTATATTGTCTCACTATCGACGACAACGAGGGTCTGTCAATTGTCGTCATAAGATACACAAATGTATTCAACGTGCTCAGGAAATTGGTTGGCGAGGTTGCTTACATACTTTCTGGATAAGTTGAACATATTCTTCATATGTTTTTTTCATGGAACAATATACCATGGTCATGTGGTTTATGTGATATCATACTAGACGTATTTCAAAATAATATAAAAAAGAATGTTGTTCTATACTGAAAACTATTCCGCCAAAGTAAATGCTTCAAACTAGTTTCACCTGCAAAATAATCCAATTATAATCATAACTTTAAATATAAACCTTAAAATACAATATATATCATTATACAGCATTGTATACATTTATAATTATGGTAGATTTACATCGTTTTCTTTTGATAGTTGTCTCCTGCATAGCAAGGTTTAATACTTATTCAGCACTTCTTTTTCGTGGGACACGTGTATCAGGGAACTTTTTTTTCAAGAACGTAATTTGTAAACATATTTTGTCAGAATGCATAGAGATTGCTATACGTGTCTAAGTCTTTATATGTATCTTTCAAACACCGTTTAGGTTTCTTTAATATCTATCTCAGTCAAAAGGTTCATTGTTGTATTTGCATTTTTCAGTTATGAAAAACGCCTGTCACATTGACCTTTCCTTTTGCTTATGCACATCAATATCGGTCTATAAATTATAACATTTTTTTGTACATTTCTTGATATAAGATGATATTATACTGCACATCAAATACATTATTGCATCATGAAAACTTATACGGGAATTATATCTAATACACATTTTTTTTTATATTAACTTATGTGAACAAAGATCTACGGGTATTTAGGAAAATCACTACGTTCATATCATACCATAACAGTATTTAATCAAAAGGATGTTCCAGTGTTGTGTCTTTTCTTTTAAAAAAAAGTTTCAAATACTGTTGTATAAACATGCGAACCAAACGTTGATTACCTGATACGTAATTAATGTTACTGAGAATTCTAAACAAGTATATGCCCATAAACTCAACACAATAATTAAAGCCGTTTGAAATCTTACTTTGCCTGTTGTCAGTACTTGTAGCAGTTATTTCTACCAAACGTAACGTGATGTTTCCTACAAATCATGTGATCTTTTTATCACTGTATGCCTTATTTGTTTTACATTTTATTGATATTTAAGCGGTTGAAGAATGGCAATTATGAATGATGACAAGCATGAATATAGTTTTTTATCCCTCGTCAAACGCACGGTATTATAAAGAAGAGTAGAAGATGATTTTTGGTGAAATTTGTAGACTAGAAAAAAATGCTAAATCATAAAATTCTAACCATTTTACTATTCATTTAACAATTGCTAGATTGGATGACTCCGTTGGTTAGAATAGCATAAACAATTCTAATAAACGTTAAACTCTTGTTTACTTTCTATTTTAATGGTATTGCCACTGGTATACTAATTAATTCTGACACTGGTCTGACATTTTAATATTGGCACTGGTTTGATTATTCAATATTGACACTGGTTGGACTATTCAACATTGACACTGATCTGTCTATTCGATGGTGGCACTGGTTTGATTATTTGATATTGACACTTGTCTGACGATTTTATCTTGCCACTGGTTTGACTATTTTATATTGACACTTATTTGACCATTTAAAATTGACACGCGTCTGACTATTTTATATCGACACTGGTCTCACTATTCAATGTTTACACCGGTCTGACTAATCATGAATGGACAAATACCCGGATGAAGAACTCTTTTTTGTTAAATATGTTTAAAAGTTTCGGTTGAATGCTTTTAACACAACATAAATCCAACCTCGGAAACCTAGCGTATTTATACTATGCATGGCTACATTCGGTATATTATAAATCTTAAAACAATATTCTCCCTGTCATCTCTCTCCAGTGTCTTTGCCTGAGTCATCCATAATCCATAAGACAATCAACGAACTAGATTATATCTATGGCATAACGAGACTCATTTTCAATCCAGTTATATAATATCATTTTAAACTAAATGTTGACAGTTATTGTTTTTGCGACATTGTTCTTTATTTTTCCAATCACAGACCACTGTATAGAAAAAACAACACTATGCTCTATTAAACTACACCATAAATGAGCACACAAATAAATTGATATAATGAACAAAGAAAGGGTATTGTAATGCCTTTATAACATATCACGTATTCATTTTTCATTATTGGCAACACCATGAAAAGTAACGTATAACCATAAACATCATACTCTACGACTTCCTCCCGCCCAAAAGGAACATAAAAACAAACAAACATGAAATAGTGTTAAAAGAGTAGAGTGTTCCGTCTGAATAAACATTTTGCTACAAATTGAAATAGATAAGATTAAGTGGCTCTACATGGCCGTTCAGTAACGTGATGACGTGATGACACTTGTTGTTGTGGACATCTTTAAGGATTACCTTAGTCTTAGACTAATATCTCTTTATGGAAACGATGCATTTAGTTACAGACAACTAGGTTGAAGAAACTTATTCCATGCAGATTTCCCTATATGTAAAACCAATCAATAAAGATACAGGCATTGTTCAATGAAGTAATAGATAAAACAAAATGTTGCAATAGACGAATAGCTCGTTACACGAATGATAAAATACGTACGGTTAATTGATGTAGACTATGCATTACACTTGGCAGTTTACCTCTATCTTCTTCGTTTTAAAAAACGTTATTTGTGTCTGACAAAATTAAGTTTGTATACTTAACCATACAAACTACACTTTTATTCGCACAAAAATAAAATAAATAGTTACAATCAATCATCGACAAAAATAGATGTCATTCCGATAAATCCTCGATTTTGTTATCGAAGCGTTCCTGTTCTAAAATGAATGAGCATCTGTTATAGTTATTCGAAGATAACGTTCGACTCATTAAGTCTATGAATGGGTGTGGTCAACAAACGTCGACAGTATGTTTATAGAAACACTGTAATTGGTTTTAACGATTGAATATATTTTTTGTTTAATTTCAAAACGTCGTTGTATAGATTATTATGAAATAAAATGTGTTATTGTGTGCGATAATCGGTTTTCGATAAAGCAATCTCTTATAAATGTCTTTGTAGGACGGTAATCGCTACTACAAAATTAAATAATTGTTCGATCCTTCATTTTAATCCTTTGAATTTTCGCTTAAAAGGGTAGTTACTCTTCCTGTCTGACGGAGAGTTCTTTACCAAGGTAAAGTATCACTCTATTTTGGTTTGCAAAATTAAGATATTATTAAAGAGCTGATGTGTAGTGTTATTTCTTCATACGAGTTGAAAGTAAATATATTTAATAATACCATACCGATCGCAGATGACCGTACACAACTGCAGATCCAGTATTATGGGCGCTCTAAGGGAGTGTTCCGGATAGCCATATTGAACTGTAGATCAAGTCGCACTCTTCAGAAATGTCGCAGATGACAGATGCCTAGTACTGATGCTCTACCGGAGTGGCAATGATGACCATATACAACTGTAGATCCCGCATTACGGACGCACTTCAGGAGTGTTGCAGATGCCCACATATAACTTAAGATCCCGTAATACTGGCGAGTGTCGCAGACGACCACATATAACTTTAGATCCCGTAAAACTGGCGAGTGTCGCAGATGACCATAAACGACGCTAATCCCAGTATAACACTACTTAGTAGTAAATAATTCACGTATATGCTCTCTAACTAGATCTTCATGCTTTAAATACTTTTTAAATGAAAATATATTTAAGATATATCTATATAAAATCAAATAATTATATAAAACCAAATAAAACGTTTTTAAAGGCGGATATTATAAAAGTCTTTTAAAATGCAGTGCGTTAGAATTAGAAGACAATACAAAAGTGCATTTAGAAACATATTTCACTATTCTTTCTTTTTCAGCAATTTGGCAACGTCAGCTTTGACCAGTAACATAATGGTTAACGCTTGGTAAGTTATTGCTTGACCAATATGTTTTGTCACGTATCACATTTCCGGATTGTAATATCCTTAAAAGTGACTTGATTTCATCAGAGTTAGCTTCCCTGATGTTTTGTCTGCTGTTTTAATTATCTGAGCGCTTCATGTACTTTACAAACTCTGTTCCTAGCGTTGATATTATCTTAGTACTTTTATGAACTTAACCCTTTTGTTTCTGCTGTTCGAATTATCTGAGCATTCCGTGTAATTAACACATTCGATTCTGTTGTTCCTATTGTTTGAGTGCTTCTATGTAATTTTTGTTCTTTATTTATGTTTCCTCTGTTAGGGTCAGAGTATAAATTGGAGACAGACAGATAGCTTTTATGATCAACAGACAATGAGTAAATTGGAAAAGACAAATATTACATTTACCAGTTGTAATGACTGATTTCTATTATTGCTGATAAGAAAACTCTTTTTTTTGTTAAAGAAATTTGAGAAAAATAACATGTTCAATAATAAATTGTGTTCGTAAAATTAAAAATGAAGATTCTTCTAGTGTTTTTTCGCACAAAATGAATCTTTAACAAATCTGTTTTTGATTTTTCACTCAATTAAATCATACCTTAATCTAGTAGGAGAGCTTTACGATCCTTCCAACATGCCGTAATTTTTGTTAGATATGTTGGTGCAATTTGATGCTGTAGTTTCTCCTTTAATGTTTCATTCTCATACATTTTCGTTTATTGTGTGCGGTTTCAAACATTTGAATCGATCCTTTTTTAGCAAATTCAGTTAAGAATGGAGGGTTAATGAAGCGGCAAAATGTATTGGAATTGATTTCTTATTTTTTGTCATTACATTAATAAATGTACTGTAACGTCATTTTTTTATCAGTTAATAAGCTACATTTTTAACATACGAGCAATTTCCTCCGGAAATGAGCTTTTAATTGATTTCATGGTAGTAGTGCCATACCTTTTCGTCAATGGTGAACTAATCCTTTACAAGATTAAGGGTCACACTCTTTTACCAGCGTGAATCAATAGTTTATTCAGATATGTTAGAACGCGGCTGTTTCTCAATTAGTTTAGACGGGACGGGGTTAATATTTGATTAGAAAGATCATTGTTGTTCACAGCAAGCATTATTAAGTTCATCCATCTCTGTATCCTGTCCCTGTTCAAGGACTCTGTTTCGTCATTTCATAAACTTTAAGTTTATAGTTGGCGGTATAACATTACAAAACCTTGCAAAATTAACAAATCCAACGGGAGGTCGTTGGGAATGGTATTGACTAGTTTAATATCTGTCTTAGTTTCCTATCTACGTTATCACTGTACATTATCCGCAGTTTTAATCTCAACATTCCAAACTCAAAGGTGTCAATCAAAACAGAAAATCCGTGTCCGAGACGGAACAAGTGACAATTAGTACTTTTGATGCAGACGAATGGCCTGATGAGTTTGATAATCAATGATATTCAGTAAATTGGTGTTGACCAAATATCACACTCTGCACTTTACACCTTCATCGTTATGCAAAACTAAATAGCATACGTTGTGTATGTTTCAAATAGTAAAGCTTTTTCTATCGCGTTTGATCTTTTGCTTTACCATTCTTCTACACACAAAACAAACAAAGCTAATCAATGTTTATGATCGGATCTAAAATTTCAACGGTTATTTTTTCGTAAGGATTCTGTGAATGTCCGTCCATATGGACTATTGAATGAATACAACCATGTTTACTTCAGTCACAACCACTGTACCAATAGCCTTGTGTATATATCTAAACGTAAAGAGAGGGAAGACAGACAGCCAATGATATTACGAACTAGTAGATTGGCTTGTAAATTGTAACATAGAAACGCTAAATGTTTATTCTACTACGTAGCTTTGACACGTTTGATGATCATACTGATATTATTGCATATTGTTTCTAAAAGTAAACTTTATATTAGAAGAGGTTTGACTAGTTCATACATGTAGGTATCTATGAACCACTACCAGTAATATATTATTTTGAAATACCGGTAGGCAATTTATAGCTTAATATTAAATTTTTGTTCTCTATATAAAAAAAACCTTCAAAGTACATTTAACCTTCACAACATGTCACACGTTGGGCGCAGACATGCTGTTTGCAGTCATGGGGAAATATAAACTCTTATATCACCTGCTCCTCTGATATTAAATAAAAAAACTTTTCCTGTTTCTATCGGTTCCTGTACACCTTTATTATGAATGTGTCAAGTTGGTTACACATATTTGAATACATTCTTATACTTACGTGCATATGTGGAACTGGCATTTAGAAACTTGTTCGTTATCGCTTACTTTTGAACAGGTGTCATAGTTTGTATATTTTAAAAAAATCAGTACGCAACTCCCAATTTTCAGAAATATCATTTAACCAAGTCTCATTTAGATTGGACCAGAGGTTATAGACAAAATGATATTAATTGTTATTGTCGACGGACGGAAAAATGAATAATGAATAAACAAAAATCGTAACAGTTCACCCGGTACAAAAGTCAACTTACATTGTGCGCAATATGGAATATTGTAGTGTGCAGAATATAACTTTTATTATATAGTCGCATAATAGATAAGAAGGCATAAAATGATCTGAGTAAGGAATACAAAGCAAATGATGACACTTTCAGAATAATAATTAATATCAATTTTCAGGTTTGCCTACATAATGAACCAAGTCCGTAAGACAATATCAAGCTCAACGCATTGATATGTTCTTCCGCATATGTTTCATTGAATAGATTGGCAATTCCAATCATGAATCGTGAGAAAAGTTAATACAAAGTACAGCCAAATAGGTTTCTGTACTTAAATAACTTTGACAGTGACCAAGGGTGAGCTATTACAAACTCCAGTTAGTGACAATAACATGTTTAGAAAATAATCAATAAATAGTCAAACAATTGTTATGTGATCAATGTCTCATATTACCTGCATATTTTAAGTAAATGTTGAAACACTTATAAACTAAAAGTACACAACCTGCTCTAGGGATATACGGCTAATGCGTACGAAAAATGATATATTTAGTCTAATATTTCCTCAAAAGTGGCAGAAACTATCCAACTAAACATATTCTTTATGTACGTTCGCATCGCAATATATATGCGATGCTGAGATTTTTTACGAACTGTATGTTTTGTTAAAAAGGATCTGTTGTTTGTTTCCCTTTATAGTGAATTGAATGTTGTTAGTAAATGGAAATAATGTCAGTGCACACATGAAAATAAATATCTTCAATAAACGCCATACTTATCAAGTCTTCAATATTTTATTTGAACAGAGTGATGCAAATAAAACTTCAGCCGTGAAAGTTTCCATTATGTTTATACGTCTTTTTTTGACTTAGGCTTCTTAAATATCTTTTTCCGTCAAAAAGTTCATTAAGTAGTTACTTTTTGATTTGTGATATTCACCTTAAAATACATCGGTAAAGCTTTTATGATGAGTAAGTAGTCTTCGATCGAATGGCACTTTGATAACCTGATACGTCTTAAACGTAACAAGACATTATAAACACATAGCTATGTGTTCAATCCAATGTTATAACATAACTTACGGTGCAGGAGTGATATCAACCCATGCAATATTTTTCATATTTAACTAGTGTAATAACTATGCAAATTAGGTAACCGCATCACAGAAAAATGTATTCATGCGCGCTGTCAAAAAATGTATACAAACATTACAAGCGCTGTTTCAAAAGAAATCATGTCGGTGTCAACACACTCAGCTCAACGATGAAACGAATGGTAAAGAAGGCTGGGCTTAATCCAAACAAACACCTCCCTGATCACAGCGCCGGAAAATACCTCGTCCAGAAATTGCATGACAACAATGTTCCATCGAACCAGATTATGCAAACAACGGTACACAAGAACATTGCATCTATGAACAACTATCGCCACATAAATCCAAATAAATACAAGGAAATGTCCAACATCCTGTACTCTAGTGAAAATACCCGTCTACTTCCTTGCAAAATGCTAATTCTAGGCAGCTCGCAAGCAAGGCTAAATTCATACCTGTCACAGCCACTGATTCCACATCATTCCCCACTCTTTCTGGTGCTCCAATTCACGGAGGTAAAGTCCTTGTGCTCATCCCTCAAAATGAAAAAATCCATGCTGTAATCGACCAGCTACACTATTGAAAGCGACTGTGACGCTGACTTGTATGTTCTTTTTAAACTCCAACCGCCAAATGACATATACAAACTCGCGTGCTTCCTTATGACGTCACGCAGTTATGACATTGCTCTTATTATTGATTTGCTTGATTAAAAAGAAATTAAAAATGTGTTATTGTTGTTTATAAGTGAAAACTTTGATAACTGGTTGATAATTGAGACAAAATTTATGTTTTTTAAGTGTTAATGAAATGTTTTTATGTCGGGCTATTTTCTTTCCTGCGGATAAAGAATCCTAATAACACACATTGTAAATTATTCGCACTATGACAAGAGAAGTGTATTGAAGAAACTTTGACCTAGATTTCGACCGTAAATGAGTTATGTTATAAATAGAATCTCAAATCCGTGTATATTTTGTATCAAATTTATTAAACTCTTCATTTAAAAATGATAAAAACTCGTTTCAAAATGAACTCGTTTAATAAATTTCGATAAAAAAATGAACACTCATTTGAGATTATCTATATAAACGCATTCTGGAATGTTACTTTGTCCACTACCAATACATGTAATGGTTATCTTACGCACAAATCACGATGTGTTATAATCATATTGTGATCTTATAAGACATATTTGATTATTGGTAGAGTGTGTTTAAAACTTGAATGATATATATGCGGTTTACAAAATATGACAGACATGGATATCCCTTATTGAACGCAGTGCATGTAGAACATAAAAATATGATTAACATTGCAATTGTTTGACTAAGCGGCAAAGCGCGTCATTTTTGAAATATGAAATACGATCGTAAAATAATTAGCACTATTTTTGCAATGTGTATGTCAAACTAAATAAAACGTCAAACCTTTCATATAAAAATTGACCTAAATTCAAGATATTATAAACGGATACCTCCTGCAGATAATGATTACGGTTGATGTAGAAAAGTAATGATTGCGGAAATGAGAACAGCAGTGTTTTCAACATTAAGCTATCAACCATACATTACATTACTAGCATCAGCCTAATTGCATTACCTCTTTTCCAACAGCGAACTACATCAGATCCATCCATCTTTGTTTCCGGTCCTGCTTCGATATCGCCATTGATTCATCATATGGAGTAAAAATGGTTTTCATAAACAGTGTAACCGTTCGGGTTCCCAACGAATTTATAAAAGACACATCTCGATTGGAGGACAAACACGTTCTTTTTGTATAAAAAGGTCATGGCAAAGAAATCGAAGGCAAGTTACAGCACCCAGATAATAATATAATTTCGTTTACTAATGAAATGGATGAAGCAAGGTTCAACAACAAGTCTGTAGATAATGGATGACCGTTTTGGTTTATCCCAAGATAGATTGTGCACGGTTAAGCCTCATATTCCGATTATTCTTCCGGTATGGGAGTAAATATATAAACAGACACAAAGAAAACTTTCCTATACACCGTACAATTTTCAGTAAATGATACATTTCATTTTGTATAAAATTAATAAAAGGAACCCAAGTAAAACCTTTCGATTAAAATCGTTGTCAGGAATGCGGGGATAAACAAATAACGATTCAAAAGGCATCCGTCTCGAACACATCTCAATTAAAAAAATAAGATAAAACAAGACAATCCAAAGGACGGCTTTATCACCGCCAGGAAATACAAGTTATTTGATCGGTAACTTAAATATTCTTAGATATATGAACATGTATAAAGGGATGTATGTAAAAGTTTTTCAGATATGTGAAGTGTAGGTAAGATCAATGTCAATGTTATTTTGACTGAAATAATAAAAATAAAAATGAGTGTTTGAGGAGTTTGGTGCTGATGTTCCATGTTTCTTGTGTGTGTTTTTTGTTTGTTTTTGTGTTCTATGTCCTTGGCGTCTACCCAGTGCTATTAAACCGGGTTTATGTTTAAACGTTTGGGTACTGTGCTTGTTTCTGTTGTTATCAATATAACTGTCACACTTCAACAATAATCATTTTCTGCATGAATATAATTTATCAAAATCATAAACTTATTTTTACCTAATTTAAAATTCGCGCCAAATTTGAGCAAACTGACGTCATGCCAGAACTGACGTTATGGTTGTGTCTTTTCTCCTTTTGAGCTCTGTTTGTGTTATCGTTCATTATTAACAGATAAATCGCAATATTCATTCTTAAGCATTCAAATGACGCCTCTGTATATATGAAAAGCAGTGTATATCACGACAAGGACATTTCGTAATTCAAATATTTTCCGCTTGTCAAGTGTCAGGAGATGAGTAAGAGCCAGGCTTATGGCTGTTGTGATAGAATAATAATCAAAGCACTACTGCATTTATTGACTAGCCGCTATGATTGTGTGTATGCCACTTAACAGTGTGTAATGGTGGAATGTTGAAATAATCATTACTATGAGAAAAACAGAATTTCGTAAAAATATGACCTTATGACTAAAAATAAGTTTAGATTTTTATATCATTTCTTTTAACGTTATGTCACATTCCAAACTCGATTACAATTTATTGACAATTTGAAGCCTTGGTTATTTCAAAGAAAAAAATCAAAGAATATCGCTTGGTGTTCTCAGGGTCATACCGATCTCAGTAACAGTTGCTTCCTATATGGCGTCTGTTTTAGTTTTTAAAGTCTTTATAAAATACGTTCAATGCATCATAAATCTGTCTCCAAATAATGTTGTTTATTTTACTTACAGCGACGTTTTGCAGACCTTAAGTACTGCTTAAGTGATTACAAATAAAACTTTAACGTCTTAAGATTTGTCAGAATGTACACAAAGCCAAGTAAAGGACGGTTTACTATTTTGGTAAATATTTACTTTCAATATACGTGTGTAAGTAAGTTAAACGGCCGAATAATCTTTGTAGTGAAGTTTCATTCCTCTTCAAATATTTTTTTTATTTTTTTTTCTCATTTATTTTCACATAGAGTAGTAATAACACATTATCTTCATCTTTATATAATATAACCTTCTATGCATTTTCTATCAGTATGGTTAAGCTCACACACACACACACACACACGCACACACACACACACGCAGACACACGCACACACACGCACGCGCGCGCGCGCGCGCACGCACGCACGCACGCACGCACGCACGCACACACACACACACACACACACACACACACACTCACACGACAGTGATGTCCCCTACACTTAGATATGCATACAAGTAAAAACTACAATAGAGATTTAATATTTGTTAAATAATTCAACAAAAACATACATTAAAAAAAGAAAAAAGAAAAAAAAGAATCGTTATGGCTATTTGTGTCTTTTACTGATTATGTTAGTTTCAGTATTTCCCACTTTTTATTGTGGGCTTCGTACTTATCGTTTTTCAAAGCAATTTGCTCTTCTATTTTAATCCTTAATTTAAGATACATCATATATGCATTAAAAGATAGATGTCTATTATTGCACTTGGTTGAGTTTATATAAAATTTCATTAAAACAATAAGGAAGTTGCAAACATTACTATATTTGTTTTTACATACTATTCCCAATAAAGCCTCACGTTTATTGATAGCGATGTTAATTGTTGCTGAGGCAATAAAATTATTTAATTTGTTCCACAACTGTTGTGTTTCATAGCACTCCCAATATAGATGTTCTATGGATTCGACACCTGAACGGCAAAATGAGCATAATGTACAATCGACAAGTTTGTACTTAAAAAGTAATGTATTTGTTGGTATTATTCTCAAAAGGAACTTGTAATAAAAACTACGTAAGGTGGTGTCTATTGTTGATTTGTATATATTACTATAGATATGTTTCCATTCCATATGTTCATTTTCGCTTGCTAAAGTTTCTGTCCATTTTAGTTCTGAAGTTGGTGTTAATGTTGTTTGAAGTAATATTAAGTAAAGAAAATTGTTTGATTGCTTTGATTGTACAACTTTTTCTTTGAATGATGTGTTGTTAGTGTGGCTAATTCCATCTTTAGTAAGCTGTATTCTCATTTCCATCGGGATTGATTTAATGAGGGTTTGGTATTTTATGAAATCGGAGCTTTGTATGCCGTATAAATATTCAATTTGATTAAAATTGTAAAATTTATTCGTTCTATAATCAAAAATGTGCTCAAAGTACTTTATGCCTTTTTCATACCATTTTTATAGAATATAGTGTTTCCTATATTACGAACATTTTTGTTATTCCAGATCACTGTTTTGGCAATTTTGATTTTATTAGAGTCGTGTATTTTTTTATTTTGTTCCATGATTGGAGAACATCATTCAAAAATGTGCCGTTTTCTGACACTTTATTAATAAAACACTTATCCATTTCACTTTCAAATATAAGATTATTTCCATACATTTTCATTTTATTGTGAAAAAATAATTTCCATTGACTTTTATTAGTGTCATCCAGGTATCTTTTAACCCAAACAGCTTTTAAAGAGTCAATGAACGCTGCAATATTTGTAAGTTTAAGTCCACCCTTTTCATAGTTTTGATACAAAATATTTCTTTTTATTTTTTCTGGCTTACCATCCCACAGGAATTTGAAAATGGCTCTTATAATTTGTTCAACACATTGTTTGCTTGGATTCGATAAAACTGTAAATGGGTATATTAATTTTGGTAGAGCATACGTTTTCACAACTGTTACTTTACCCAGTAACGTTAATTTCCTATGTTCCCATTGTTTCAGTGTTTTATGAAACTCAACAAGCTTTTTGTTGGTATTTTTGTCAATTGTTAGTTGTTTATTGTTGTAAAAGGTAATACCTAATGCTGTTGCGCATTCTGATGTCCATATAAATGGTTTAGATCTGCAATATTGTTTTGCTGTTGTTTTTAGCGTACCAACTCTTAGAATTATGGATTTGTTTGTGTTCAGGTTTAGACCTGAACATATTGAAAAATGTTCTAATGATTTGATCAAGGATTCAAAAGAATGTTCTGAACCATCATTAAAATAAGTTGCATCATAAGCGAAAAGTGATTGTTTAATTTCCACGTTATCTACATTTATTCCCTTGATATCAGGGTTTTGCTTGATATAACTTGATAGTATTTGTAGGCAAAGGATAAATAAAATTGAAGAAAGTGGACAGCCTTGTCGTACTCCTCTTTCAATTGTAAATGCTTCCGACAAATGACCATTATTTAGAATTATACTTTGTATATCTCTATAGAATAGTTAAGTCCATTGTACGATATCGGTGCCAAAGTTAAAACTTTTAAGGCTATCAAATATAAAAGAGTGATCAATACTATCAAAAGCTTTTTGAAAGTCGGCAAAGAATAAGAGCCCAGGCATATTATTGTTTTCAAGATATTGCATGACCTCAATAATAAGTCGAACATTTTCGCCAATGTATCTACCCTTAATAAAACCCGTTTGCTCAGGGTCAATAATTTTTGGCAAAATTTGTTTTATTCTATTTGATATTGCTTTCGTTGCTATTTTGTAGTCAATGTTTAGTAAACTGATTGGTCTCCAATTTGATAGGTTTTCTAAATCTTTGTCAGGTTTTGGAATAAGGGAAATTATACCCTGTTTTTGGAGCGGTGTCAAATGACCTTTATGAAAGGAAAAATTTAAGGAGTTAATTAAAGCATTCTTAATGTCATTCCAAAACATTTTATAAAATTCCGTAGTTAGACCATCTGAGCCGGGACTTTTATTATTGTTCATGTTTTTTAATGCATTTCCGCATTCATGTATTGAAAGTAGGCCTTCGCATGAGTTGCTATCAATTTCAGAAAGCTTATTGTTAACAGAATTAAGAAATAGGTTCCTCATGTCTTTTTCTAGGTCTGTGCTTTTACTATAAAGTTTCTTGTAAAATTTGACTTCTTCTTGTAGTGTATTTTTAACCCCTACCACCATTTCATTGTTTACTTTTAGTTTGTATACAGTTTTCTTCTCTGCGTGTTTTTTTTCAAGACTTGCAAAATATTTGGTATTTTTTTCATTATTTTCAACATGCATTGCTTTCGATCTTAAAATACTTCCATTTATATGTCTAGTTCGGATTTCATCAAGGAATTGTTTCTTTTGTACTAGTGCTTGCGTTAGGTTATCAATAGAGTCAGGGATGTTATTATTTAGTTGTGATTCAATACATTCTATTTCATTTATTAACTTTTCCTCCTCTTTTTTTTCAGTAAATGTTTTTTATATGAAGCATATTTTATTGTTTCATTTCTAATCGAACCTTTTATTATTTCCCATAATGTGTTTGGGTTTGCATCGTTATTAAAATATATCGTTTCTTGGATACATTCTTTTATCTTGGACTGATATTCTCTGTCCAGAAGGAGAGAGTTGTTTAATTTAAAATACCCCGGACCTCTTTCCGCCTTTAAATTATCTATCGTAAATTGTATTAAAGAGTGATCGGTTTTAAATCCTGGTTTTATATTACTACTTTTTACGTAATTTAATAGATTGTCTGATATTAAAAAGTAATCTAATCGACAGTGTATGTGAGGTTTATTATTCGAGTGCCACGTATATTGCATTTTTGACGGATGTAGCAATCGCCATATATCGACTAATTGGCAAGTGTTGATTATACTATTAATATCGTCTCTACATTTTTGGTGTGTGTCCATTTTGCCGTTCTTTTTATCTAGTGTATGGTCTAAAATCGTATTAAAATCGCCACCGATAATAAACGTTTTTTCGTCATTTCCAAGCAGAAACTCATGTAAGGCTTTAAATATTTCCGGTTCGTCTTTGTTAGGCCCATAAATATTTATTAAAGTTAATTCATCTTCATTCAATTTAATATCTAGTGCAATAATTCTACCTTCTTTAATTTCAGTATATTGTTGAGTTTCTATATTAGCGTTTGGATTTATAAGGATTGACACTCCTTTACAATTTGTACTATTCCCGCTAAAAATAAAAGGTCCATTCCATTCTTCCTTCCATTTTGAAAATACTTTTTGCGAGCAATGCACTTCTTGCAGCATTATAATATCATAGTTTTTACTTTTTAACCACTCAAATACTTGTTTACGTTTACCGGTGTTGCCTAAGCCCCGAACATTTAATGATACTATTTGTGTTTCCATTTAGCGAACTTGAGAATAACTACGACACAACTTAGCCATAACAAAGAAAGTACTGAATTGTATAAAATATGCGACATTTGCAAAAAAAAACAATTGAACTTCGTTCATGATTCTGATGAACTTGTATAAGTTAATGCATTTTGGGGCATATTAGTCACGGCTATATCTAAAATAAAAGGGCGATGTATAATGATTTGCTAATTCAAATACAAAAAGTGAAAAAAAATAAGCTTAGCAAATTTGTACAAGACATTCATCAAACATTTTGACACATAACTAAATAATTGTTTTTAGTGTAATGAAACACTTTAGTAACCAGTGATTCATAACATTGTGTATAATATATACACATTTCCATACACTTACATATACATACACGCATGCACAAACTTCTGTTTAAGTTTTTAAACCCATCTTACACACATTACATGTTTACCTGTTATAAAAGTTTTGAATATGATTGATCTAGCCTTAAAATTATGTTGTATGAAAACAAATTCACTTAATACAGTTTTGATTTAGTTAGGTTTATCTATTAAGCCAGTTCATTTGGGCGGTGCGTATAAAAAGGATACACAATGCCTAGTGAACATGAAAATCTGCACTTTAAACCAAATATCAACAACAAAGCAATTTCATTCTCTATACACTTAACGAATAAGATTGATATATTTGTATTTCTATTTCCTGTATAATGTTAGTTTAAAAGATATACACTATAATATCTTAAGAAGTTACACAATTTGTTCAGTACACCATTATCCTAAATACAAATTATTTTAAGTTGTTTTAGAGAATGATTCTATCTGTGTTTGATTATGAGATATAATTGATCGACATGTAAAATCACGTTAAGGTTTCTAATTTATATTTAGAAAAAAAAATCACGTTAAGGTTTCTAATTTATATTTAGAAAATGTATAGTAAGGGTCCCTTTCTCTCATATCAATTGTCCAGATAATATGGTATTGAGAAATCGTGCGTCCACGGGATGATCAGGTAGGAAAAGCATGTTATCACATTCCTCAGCTATACTTCACAACTAAAGTTCAGTGTAAGATATTATGTAGGTAGATGCTGACCCAGAATGCACTTGTCCCAGTCGACACCTAGCCATTCTTTGTAGGAAGTGAAAGGGACTGGTTGTATTTTGCCACTTGAAGATTTGTGAAAAATCAAACCACCCCATGTCCACACCGCTTCTGATTCTGGAATCGATTTTCTTATACTGCCCAGGACATGTTGGTTGAGTTTTGTCAAATCCTCATTGATGAAAATTTGTGTACCCTTAAAAACTCGCCGGTTCATCATGACTTTGTCTCGCACGTGTCGTGACACAAATTTTACTAATATTTGCCTATGCTTATCTTTGTATTTTTTTCCAACTCGGTGAGATATATCAATGTCACTTGTATTTAAATTTAGGCCTTCAATGGTCGAATTGAGTTTTTCAATGACCTTCTTTGTAGATTGCTCCGCAGTCTCATACGAGTTTTTGCCCGTATTCGTTGTTTCTGGGATTCCGGCAATTCTGAGGCTATTCCTTCTACTATATTGTTCAAGGTCATTTAGTTTTCCGCCTTGAAGAAGAGTGACGTTTCTCATATCGACCGTTTTCTGACTGGCCTTATCTTTTTCATTCTCACATGTTTTTTCTAAATTTTCTATTCTTTTTTGCAGCTGTTCATTTTCTTGCCGTGAATCATGCAAAGCCGACTCAAGTACTTCGATTTTGTGTTCAAAAGATTTTAACAAATCTTTTTTCATATCATTTATTAAAGTTGTCATCATGCCTCTCAGACTATCATCATCCTTTGTTATGACATTTGCCAATTTTTTGTTTATTTCTCTTAATGAGTCTTCTATGCTTTCATTGTTTCCAGCATCGGAGTTGTTTTCACTTGTTTGTTTGTCTTCAGTTTGTTTTGCCTTAGATTCAGACATTTTTGTGTATGGATTTTTTTCTACGCTCAAGCTTCTATCATCGACTTTGCCTTTCTTTTTAGTTTGTTTTAGTGATGTATTTTTAGTTGTAATATTTTTGTGTGTCTCTGACGTATGACTGCTGTCTAGATCACAAGAGCTTGTGCTGCTATGCTTTCGCTTAGTCGAGTCGGCCATTTATTTTCAGTTGTCCTCTATATCTTTGGCGTGAAGTATACATTCAATTTTATTGAGCACAGTTTTTCAAGCCGGTGCATTAATCCCCTATCTTAATATTTACTAACTCTTCGATAATTCAATATAGCTGCGCCCATTGATCAATACGAACCATGACCGAAGTTTATAAAAGTTACAAATGACACATTTTCTTAATTCTAAGTTTGTTTAAACATAAATCATTGTTTACCGCATCTCTTCCTTGTTCTTCTGGTTTAAATATTTAAGTTATTAACTTTATTTAACACTTTTAAATCCAAGTTTAACACTACCGGTGAGAAAAACATGTCAGTACCAAGGGGACATCACTACCTTAATATTTTTTTTTATTATTTCCTTTGAAACAAAGTGTTTACCTGATACACATTAAACGCAAATTAGAATACATCCATATTTTTTTTTCCTTCATTATAAAACAAGTTTGAAACCATTTATTTACGCCGCTTGGAATGTCACTATGTTTATTACCAGTTGTTGTAATGGTTATTTCCGCAAGTGATATTTCACGCCATACATGGGATCTTTTGTATTCCTATTCTATTGTTGATAGAGTGTGTTCAATATTTTCTAGTATAATACAAAATGATACATACATGAAGAAGTCCGACAGTGAAAATCTATATGTACCTACTGGCCTCGCCTTTCCAACCTTGGTTTGTCACGGCTTAATAAACGTATTGCACTCTGGGCTGGTGCAAAGGGGAGTAACTCATGTCGTAACTGGTTTTATTTGGTTAAGCAGAAACTGTGTTCTCTGAACCTGGATTTTTATTGCAGTATTGAAATCGTTTTACCTAAACATACTATTTTAAGTAAAGTAGAGTAGTTGTTGCTGCATCAGTTTACGCAGGGCTTGTTGGCTCAGATTAATAGTACAGTTGGTACATCAGGTAGAGGGCGCAACAAATTGCGTACATACTGTTTGTTGAAAACTGAATTTGGTACAGAAAAGTACTGTAAAATAATCATGCCGCTGCAGCATAGGTCGGCACTGAGTAAATTTAGATGTTGTGTAGCTCCTCTACGAATTGAAACTGGCAGATATGAAAACTTACCGGTTGAAGCTAGAAAATGCCCTTTTAGTGATACTGTAGAAAACGAGTCTCATGTTATCCTTGAGTGTAGAGCATATGATGATTACCGTGTTACATTGTTTGCTAAGGCCGTTGAAACTGATAACTTATTTCTAACTATGAGTTATACTGAAAAGTTGAAATTTATACTCTGTAATTCTGCATTGCTACGACTTGCTGCCAAAACCTGTAATTTGATTTTAAAGAGAAGACAGTTTTATCTGTGTAAATAGTCATTGCGTTCATGTATATACTTTTAAGTATGTAGATGTTTACTTATTGTACTTTGTGATATTCTAATAGGTCACACAAATGATATTGGTTCCTTGTTATTAAATGAACCTCCTATATAATGGTCGGTAAATCCATTTTTTTCTGCTTGTTTTAGTGTTTCTGGGAGCTTCTGTCAGTATTAAGTCGGTTGTTTCACTTTTTTCTATGGGCTCTTAAAGCAAATCTTACGCTAATTGATGGATGAAAATTGTTTGTGTGGCATATTAGTGTTTATTTTTTTTTTACCAGTCAGTATCAGTCACATATTTTATAACAAGTCTGTATTTTATTTTGTATTAATATGTTCTGTGTATTTGTCAAATAGTCTCCTGTAATTCTGTATAGAATGGCCATATAATTATTTGTTTTATGTGTTGCATGTAACTTATGAGATGTATATGGACGAGACTCTAATAAAGATATAAATAATACATGAATATTATGTTGTCCGTCAGCGAACACGATGTATTATGAAAAGAGTATGATTGATATTTCTTGATTATTATTTAAATTTTTGGACAACTTTTTTTTATTTTGTGTCTTGGAATGAGCCAATTTATGCGAAAATGCATGGAAACGAGTATATGGCTAAAACCGTTAATAACGCTTTTAGCCAAACATTATTTTTCGAACGCAAATATGGAATTCTGCGATCTGATCTTTTGTAAGCACTCTTATATCATTGGTTTGAATATATTTACGCAAAAATTGGCTTTTTCCATGACAAAAAAGTTTTCAAAACGGTAAATCTTTGATAGTACAGCTTTAATCAGGGAGTTCTGACCATTTTACTTCACATGCAGCATTTCATAGAGTTGATGGCACCATTGGTCAAGGGATAGAATGTGCATGTGGACCAATCGTGCGCATTTTTACATAAATGACAAATGACTTACAGTTTTGAACATCTTACTTTGTGTACGTGTACTCTATGTACGTAGAACTTAACTTGAAGATATGTGTGAACGACAAAAATAGCAGAAACGAAATCTGACGACTTTTTTTAATGAAGGATATTATTGTTGTGCAGAAACGTTTGTGAGGAAGTTATTTTTCTTTAAAGTTTTTGCTTTAAAATATTTTGTTTTCATTTTGTCACCTTATTTTCGAACAGTCAAACACTATGTAGGAATAAGATAAAAAAAATGCAAATAAAGCTCTATAAACAAATGCTCTGAACTAAATAATGTATTTGTTACATACTTGCGTTAAACACAGTTCGCAGAATCACGTAGACAAGTCGGTGAACTTGACGGCTCTAAGAGGATGTCATTATAAATGGTATTGGCTTGTATGCGGCATTTATTTTTCCCTATCCACGTTATCACAATTACTTTTCTGCAGTATTTTCCCTGCATTTCGCAAATAAATGCGACAATCTCTTTTCCTGCACAAGTGGCAATCCGTATTTATGAGGCAGACGAATCGCTTTATAAACAGAATAATAAAAGAAGTTCGGTAAATTGATGTTGACCAAACATCACCCTGAGCATTTTACTTTTATCGTTTTACAAAAAGTGGACAACATACGTCATTTGTGCCTGAAACAGTTAAACTACTTTTTACGATGTTTTAAAATGGCTTTACCAGTATTACTTCAATCTTTTACACACAAAACAATAAACTTACGCATTATGTTTGGATCTCAACTCATTGTTCTGAATTATCCTGTAATAATTCAATAAATCTCCGTTCATTCGCACTATTTAACCAGTAAAACAATTTAAACTACCTGGACAAACACAGCATATTACCGTCTAACCAATAGCCTGGCATAAAGTGTTGAAATGTAGCAAAGACAGTCGAAAACATTTAAACCTCAACTTCCATGGCTTAAATAATTGCCTTTTGGCAATTGCAGTTATCATCCGATTAACGCAACATCTTCGAATATATTGGGATCGCGAATCACCGCATAAAAATATTCATGAAAATTGTTTATCTTGTCATTGTTTGTATTGTCTCAGCAAGACCTTCGAACTCCACACACTTTGACCAGCAGAACTGCGTTAATACCACGATAATGACATCAACCCCGCAATTCGTTCCTTAATTAAACCACAGTGTTTCATGTTAATCATTAAACCATGTATGATACTGGGATTATACTGTTGTATCTGAATCACAAAAATGAATTTTTCTTTATAAATGAGAGAACGGAGGTGTGGGGGGGGGGGGGGTCAGCAGGTCCCATAAACAATATATAAACAATTTAGAAAGTGCTAATTTATGATAAGTGTTGTTTTTTTGTTGCCAAGAGTTTCAATTTTACGTTTAAAATTTATTTGAAGTGGTTCATGCGTTATTGTGACGTTATTTGATGAAATGTTTCCGTTTACAGACCCGTCTTTCTATTTACCAAATGGGTGAGAAAGGCTAATTGTAAGGTTTTCTTTAACGAAATGAAGTATCTTTTTACAGTTCTTGAATAAATAATGATTTATTGGTGTCAATATAAGTAATGAATTGCGGGATAAATATCATCATCGGGAATATGAACTCAACTTGGCTGGTCAAAGTACGCGTCAAGTCCTTCGTACTCCACACACTTTGACCAGCCCAATTGCGTTCATACCCCGATAATGACATCAATCCTGCAATTAATTCCTTAAATTAAACTTAGTAGATAGGCATGTCAGATGTTACATTGAAAATTTAACGGGCATTCTGATATCATAGGATACTTTTCTTGAAGGTATTTAAACAGTTTGATTAATTTAATGCAATTTGTTTGTTTATTCTGGTTTTATTTCCTTACCTAATGTTTATATTCATACTGGTCTGACTTTATACTGCATAAATAATTAGTCACGACTCGCCATATAGTACACAATTGTATTCTGTTTATCACGTGTTTTTTTTCCAGCAACAACATACCATGATATTTTATTTTAATTGATATTAAACGATACGTTTTAAAAAACAATATAACAACAAATATTTAATCAATACTTGACAGAAATCCATCAATGTAATTGATGCTTTACACTATTATTATCTGCAAAATATTCCAAATAACCATCATAACTTCAAATATGATCCTTAAAATACACAATATCTATAGCAACAGCGAGCAAGTTATCGATTATGATGGCAGATTTCTATCATTTTCTTCTGATAATTATTTCCAGCATTGCAATGTTTAATACTTTTTAAGCATTTCTATTCTTCGAACACGTGTATCAGGAGACTATTTTTCATGGACATCATTTGTAAACATAGTCTGTCAGAATGCATAGAGATTGAAATATGTGTCTAAGGCTTCGTGTGTATCTATCAAACATCATTTAGGCTTCTTTAATATCCGTCTCTGTCAAAATATTCATTGCTGTAATAACATTTTTCAATTTTGGGAACAATGTGGCTAATATGGTATAAAGAGTTATATTGATTTTATCAAGAAGCCTTGTTTTCTGACAAACGTCACTCAGTAATGCATACGACGTAACATCAGCTTTCTATGTTCATATTGATGTTATTTGTGCTAGGGCAAGATATTTCTGGTTCATAGCACTGAACGCTATAACAAATATCACTTGTCTTCAATTATATCTCGACTATAGTGTCGGACTATCCCTCGGAGACTGACAAAAAGCTTTTATGATCAACAAACGATGGTCTCTCGGGAGAAGTAATGCATGCATCAGTGTTTGACTAGCAACTATAGTTGAATTGATGAGAGTTCACATATTTGATGATATAATACTTTCATTATCCGATATTGGAGAAAGACAACATTTCTAATTAATATCTCATGTCAATTAAAAGAAATAACATCACTTCGAATGCTACATTTCACATAGCAAGACATAATTATTATAGTTGTATTGGTTATTTATGTTTATCATATAATGGAAGTTGTAATTGGCTCGCTAAGTGTTCCCAGGGTCATATGGATATCAACACAAAGTCAATAACCTTACATTGATGGAGGACAAATACCATGTGGACGAACTCGTTTTCGTTAAAAATGTTAAAAAATCAGTTAAATATTTTAAACACAGCATCCTTGGAACCCTAGCATAAATAAACTATAAATGATTCCCTGTGAAAATTGGCTAGAAAAAATCGTAAAGCTCAAAATATTAATAAGCGTAAAGAATAAGCCGATAACAAAAACGGACACTCCTTAATGAAGAGCTATTAATATATAATACTGCCGTTGTTTCCAATCACAGGCAAATAGAAAATGGTATACAAGAACCACTATGCACTATTAACCTGTCCTAAAACTGGGCATGTATCTTGAGCAATTTGTGCAAAGAATGAAAAAGGGTTGTTTCTTACATAATCAATATTCATCATTGGTTACATCAAAAGAAGTAATAAAAACGCATATGAATCACACTCTACGTCTTTTCCTGCCTAAAGGGAAGAAATAAACAAAAAAACACGTAATAGTTGTAAATGTGTGGAGTGTTCTGTCTTAATAAAAAATGTACTACAAATTGATACACCTGAGACAAAATGCGTCTTCAGTGGATGTTAAGGTCATGTGATGACGCTTGTTGTTGATGACATCTTTAAGGATCGACCTAGCCGTACGCTAACATTTCGTGACGGAATCAAAGCATTAAGTTACTGATTACTGGGTCTTATAAACTTATACAATAGAAATGTCTCAATAAGTAAAGGCCAAAATTAAACAGGCATTGTAAAATAAACCATAAGATAAATATTAAATAATGCTGCAGACGATGAAAAACGTCGGTTGACGTTAATATCGTTAATTGATGTAGACCATACATCACACTTCGCAATTTACTTACATCTTTTGTGTGTCACAAAAATACGTTAGTTGTGTCTTACATATTTAAGGTATGGTGTTTGAACTTCTTTCTTATTCACGCAAAACTAAATAGGAACAATCAATAATCGATGAAAATAGAGGCCATTTCGATAAGTCATCGATTTCGATATCAAAACGTACCTGTTTTAAAACGAATGAGATAAGGATATTTGTTTATGTCAGTGTAAGATCGTATTTTATTTCACGAGTGTCATAAAAAAACATATTTTTACGAGTTGCAAAGCCACGAGTGAAAATGTAGTTTTTTTATGATCACGAGTGAAATTAAATACGATCTTACACTGAAATAAACAAATTTTCTGTTTCTTTTATGCTTATTTTCGGAATTTTATTTGTTTTTTTAATTTATTTCTGAATTACCCCCTTTTTTCAAAAGGGTGGGCTTTACGCCGCTACCCGTGGGCTGCCCCTCATGCATAATTATAGCTGTCAACTTTTCTACTTTCGGTTTGCTGAGAAATAGTTCTCTGCTATTCATTCTTGTAGCTTAATATTCGCTCGTTTTTTTATTGCAAAGCTTTATGAACAGTAAACAATGAAGTATTATTAGTGCACATATGTTCCAAAAATAATGAAAACACTTTTTTATTTTAAGATGGACATGAAAACATAACCAAATTACTACGCCGCTATTTAAAGAAAGAAAATTAGGAAGGTCAAATGTGTTTGTGGATACTCATTGGATTTTAACCATTTTTCTTAATTTTAGACTGCATGTACGTGTGTTTTTATAGTAAGTTAATATTCAGTCATCATACTGTCAGAGACCAGTCTGTTTCGCTTTAAAATGTTTGTTTTCCAGATAAAGAGTAAATGCCACGCTAGTTTGTTGACACATTTTGAGGTGTGGGGGGGGGGGGTAAAAAATATCGGATCTATCTGTAAATTGTTGTGTGAATTCTCCAGGAAGCTCAATTTACGTACTGCAATGGTTAACAGTTCAAAATACATTTGAACGATGATTTAAAATTTTATTTATGTTTGAATAGTTGTTTTTGTCTGTAATTTGTTTGGTATGAAAGCAAATGTTCGAACATTCAGCTTCAAAGATCAGTAAAGTGTTTGATAAACGGGATAACCGGTAATAAACGGTAAGTTGTTAATTTTCAATTATACATTTATCTAAATTTATAAAACATTTCTTTTATACTTTTTAACATTTTTTGACATAATTTATTGAAGTCCAGTAGGCAAGTACATGTAACAACACAGGAATTTAAAGTAGTTCTGAAAGTTGATATTTTCACTCCTTATTTTGCAGTGAAAATATCAAATTGATATTTTCACTGTTGTTATTTCACTGGTTAAACCCTATATTTCATCGAAAAGCATGATAGAAATGCTGTTAATAAGTAATTCGAATATAACGTTCGAATCAGTAAGTATATGAATCGGTGTGCTCAACAGAACAAACATTGCCAGTACGTTTATTTTAACATTGATATTTGGTTTACTGTTTGTATACGTTTTGTTTTGTTTCATAAACGTTGTTGTATAGATTCTTCTGAATTACAAAAGTGTAAGTCTGAGCGAATATCCGTTCTGATAAAACAATCGCTTTTCACCGTCTTCAGAAGACAACTATCGCTTTTCTACAATAAATGTACAAAATTATCGTTCAATTCCTTATTTAAATCTCTTTCTTTTTTTCGCCTAAAAACATAGTTACTATGTCTGTCTTACTGAGAGTTCTTTACCGAAGAACAGTGTCACTCTCTTTTGATTGCAAAATTAAGATTCTATAAAAGAGAATACTACTACAAAATGCGTGAAAGCAAATCAATTCAATCAAACCATCCCGGTCGCAGACGACCATACACTGAAGATAAAGTATTAAAAGGAACATATTATTGTTTAAAAGATGCAGTAAGCTGTGATAAAATAGGTAGAAATTACATTGTGCATTAATTGAAATTGGAAATCATTTCCGCTAGTATTTAATGTTTAGCAAATAAGCAATATTTAAAGCTAGTAAGTTATTGTGCGACCACATGTTTTGTCACGTATCATGTTTCCGGATTGTAATATCCTTAATAGTGGCTTGATTTTATCAGTATGACCCTGATGGTTTGTCTGCTGTTTTTATTGTCTGAATGTTTCATGTCCTTTACAAATTGTGTTCCTGGTGTTCTAATCAGCTTAGTGATTCGCATTCTGTTTCAACTCTTTTAATTATCTGAATGCTATCTGAATATTTCCATATACTTTACACATTCTATTATATTTCTGATTTTGTAATTATCTGAGCGTTCCGTGTCATTTACACAAGTGTTTCTGCTAAGTATTTGAGTGCTTCCATGTAGTTGATTTCTTATGCTGTTTGTTTAACAGTATGAGTGGGTGTCCAACGCACAGTGGATATACAGCGATTATGAGATAAATAATATTACTGCCATTAATAAATCGTTATCATGCGTTATCGGAAATACTGAAATATTACAGAATGAAATGTAAAAAAGTACAAATACATGCAAACATAGCCGGAGAATCCACAAGAGCTTATCGACGTGTTAAAACATTTCAATGTACGTTCATCAAAGAATGGATTATTGGCATAGATAGAGATATAATCTAGTATAACAAATTAATGATATTCATAGGTTTTACATGTATTAAGGAACTTACTACTTTGTTTTATTTATTTCCCATTTCATTAGTATTAAAACTATAATGGAAACAAACGGTTAACATCATAGCAGAACTATTGCTTGTTCTAAAGAAAATAGATTATCTCCAGTTTATCCTACGGGTTACTCCTCATCGACATAGACACAAATTCAAAATGTAATAATTGTTTGATCCGAAAATTAACAATCGATTAACGCATTGTCCTTTGAGAAACCTTAACGCATTTCTTTCATTACAAGATTTCCGAAGTGTTATTCGTTACGTCAAGAAACAGAGGTAAGAAATATATTTTTATTGCAAGTATTTCAGTCACGTCATATAAAATTTGTTAAAGTTTACAATCAATCAAGGTTTCTACAAACATGCACCATACTTGCATATCAAAATGGGCTCTACTTAAGTTTTTAATGCACTTCCCAAATAACTATAAACATTGCAATTTACACAACTACCCCACCCCTCTAAAAATAAAAAAAACTTCACGCACAACATGTTATAATTACTCACAGTGGTGACAAAAGGTGTAAAGTGTTCTGTATCAAAGATCATTGTACTACGAAAATAATATAAATGTGCCAAAGCGACTCTGCAGGGACTTGAATTCTCTCTTTTGTTATAATGTATCAAAACATTCTCAAATTTTCGTAAACATCATTAGTTGTCATCATTAGTTTTGACGAGTACATTAGTTTCTTTTTTTCACATAAGACTATTTTTACCAGACGGTAAACTTCAATTTATTTTGTCTTAGTCATGCTGTTTCCTTTACGTATTTGGCGAATTATTCTGTATTAGATAAAGGGTCAAATCACATGCTCATTCAAAGTTTTAATCAGTACTTTATTCAGATATGTTTTAACGCGGTTGATGTTTAATAAGGTTAGACGGGACGGGGTTAATATTTGACTAGAAAGATATCCGCGAATCAATAGTTGTTTGATATATATGTATTGTGACAATTAAAGATGCACTCTTAATCCGAAATCAGGTTAACCATAATTTATAGCATTGTTTTAATATTCAATAAAAAGGATGAACAAATGTCAAAAACAATGGTTCTTAGGAAGGAAACCGAGTTTATTTTGAAAAATGAGCATAAAATATGGTATTTCTACCTTATGAGACTATAGTAGACCACAGTAAATCTTTTTGCATTCACCAATCATTTAATATTGTTGGGCTTTCTGCTATTAAATACACTGTTACCATCTTGTATCAGTAATTTATATTTTACATAAATGCATAATTTACTAAGAAGAAGTTAAAGGTTTATCAGTCAAAATTGATGTTTGTTATGTGTATGTTTTGATTTTGAATATGAGTGTTATATTTCAAGTAATGAAAATTATGATAAGTTTGTAAAAAGTTTGCTTGGTGTTCTTAAAGTCTTGCATAATACTTAAAATGATTTTGATTTTTGTAAAGAAAAAAATCCCTCTCCATCCCAAATTGAATTTGAGTTATTTAATATTTTCGATTGTATTGGGCAAAATCAGTTTTAATATTTATATGAAAAAATACATAAACAATCTCAGTAGACGAAAGTTTAAACCTAAACCCCGTTTAATGGCACAGGGTAGACGTCAAAGACATATAACACTAAAACAAACAATCACAAACCAGAAAAATGAAACAATATCACAAAACTCCACAAACAGCACAATATACAAAATAAGGTGCGTTTATCCAGGATTTTTAAATCCGTCAAAATATAATTATTATTTATCATCGTGTACTTCAGCTTTGTTTGCCAAAATATAATAAACCTTATTAAAGAGGGGCCCCTAAATTCGCTCAACTTTGCATGCTTGAGATATTTGAGGAAAATTATCTTTACATCATGCCTTTTGCACTAAAATACGCATAAAATGGGGATTTAGAAATTAAGCCAAACCAGAATATCCCAAACAAGTCTTTGTCATAGCTTTCGCTCAAATTAAATCACGCAACAATCTTGTAGAACGGGTTTTAAGTTTGTATACAGGCCTTTGTTTTCGATTAAATTCTTTGGTACATTTTGATGTTGTACTTCTCCTTTTATAATTCTTTCTCATACATCTGTTTTATTGATTGTGGTTTCAAACATTTGCATGTATCTTATAGACATGTGCTTTAATACGGATGGACCATACCTTTTACACAGTATGTGTTTATTAAAGAAGAGGTCTACTAACTCGTTCGTTTCAGTTGTATTTTCGGTTTAAATACAGGTTTACATAACTGTTCAGCAAGCGACTTGACACTTCATGTACTTTTGTATGAACATTTTATCATCCTCCATAATTAACTTTTATATGCCTATTTGACCTTTTTGCCCTCATTCGCAAACATTGTATGTCTCAGAAATAAACGGTATTATCGCTGTTGAGGTCTTTGATCGCAGAATATCGTTAGTACGTTATTTTTGTATGTTGTGTATTGAATACGTGCTACGGACATTAAGAAAACCTATGTAGCCATTTTAAAGTTGCGTCTACTGAATGGTAACAGTGATTGGAAATAATTCGACTAGCTAATCAGCAACCTCAGCTATGATCAATAAAACTATGCTGAAAACTATATGTTACTTATTGCGTGACCATAATTTATGTCAGGTATCTAATTTCGGAATGTCATATCCTTTAAAGTGACCAAACCTGACTTCATCAAACTCCTGGATGTTCTTCTCTATAGATGTTGTTTCTGTTGTTCTAATTATCTAAGCGTTTCCATGGATTTCATACGGTTTATTTCAGAGAAGGAGTGGGTGTTTAATAACAAGTGTGCGATAAATAATATTTCTGCCATAACTAAAACACTGTCAGCCGTCAAAATTATACAGTGCCAAATTTAAATATATCAACAGCTGAAAGAAAGCCGAAAAGTGCTTTATGACGTATAAAACATTTCATAGTGCCTCTTCAAAATTGACAGTAAAAAGGTATTGTAATTGAGAAATTATTGTTGTTTCCCATAGCCGTAAAATAGAAAACTGTAGTAATAAACCAATATGCACAATGAAAATTCCCCAAACTGAGCATGTACCATAAACAATTTATTGATGAATGGAGCAGGCGTGATATGGTAGTGCCTTTATTAAACAAGTTCACAATGTTCACGTCTTCCCCGAAAAGAGAATGACGTAATAGTTACTAACAATAGCGGCAACGTGTACAGTATTCTTGTACCCTTATTGCTAGTGACATGTATAAAGATCGCCTTAGCCTAACGCTACCATTTATTGAGGGATGCAAAGCATACCAAGACAACAGAAACTTGAACAATACAAATGTGTCTTAACGTAAAGCCGATTGCTAAAGATACCGGCATGTTACAAGAAATTGTGTCATCCATGTTATTCAATTATTTCACAACTCGATTATGACAATTCTTAAAGCAGTAAAGTAGCATATGTATTGTGTATTCAGTACTCTTACTTGTATTGTTATAACGTAATCGACATTCTTAAGATTACGATGACGACAGTTTTTGTCATGATTTATTTAGAATAATTTCAAACGTAAGAATTATTTAGCGTGACAGTGATCTTCCCATTTTTCTCGTGGTGGAAAAACTATTCCTCTTTTGTAAATGGTTAAACAATCCTTAAATGGATAATGACGAATGTGACATGTCACTCACAGCTTGATTTAATAATATATGCAAGAACGCGTCTGTTATAAGATAAGACGTTATGGAGTTATATTTGCCTAGAAAGGCCATTACTTTCCCACAGTAAGCATCAACGAGTTCATCCATCTATGTATCTTGTTCTGATGTTGAATAAGGCATCTGATCGCTATTTGAAACTTAAATAGCAGAACAAAACCATGACGCATACAGTTAATTCAAATCCTAGTTCCTTATACGCTAAAAAAAAACAAACCCACATATTAAAATTAATTCCGGAAACTTTTTTTGTTTAATACAATTTCGTAAAATATTTTACCGAGTGAGTACCAAATAATTTTTTACTAATGGTGTAGCCACGAGTTTTGTTTGTTTATTTTGGTGTACACATGATAAATTATATTGCGATCTATAAACCACTGGAGATCATACACTTTGAGTAGGTATGAGCAGCGTCATGAGAAACAAGCCATTATGACAACACGTCCGAGTATAGTTCATTAGCATGTATGTATTACATAATGTTTGCAGAGAAAAATAATGCATTTTATTCCTGGCGTACATACTTTCCAGATAGCTAGTGGTACGCCATTTTTAGTAAATAAAACATATACTTCCTCGAAGAGGATATTTTTGATTTAGTAACAATTGATAAATGTCGGGTCAAATGTGAGATTATGGCCATGCTAACTAGTTTAAGATCCAAGTGGACTCTGCTTCCATTGAACTCTTGTTTCTCTGACCGTTCCAAGACAGTTATCAAATCATTTAACGGTAAAGCAATTACGCTGTGTGTGTGGTATTTGTGGTGTTGGTTTTTGTGAATGTGGTGTTAATACGTGTTTGTCTCTAGTTCATTGTCGTCTGGGCCCTTGTCTTATGCCTCTTGTTTTCATTGTATTAGTACACTTCTAATTTTGGGATTACTGGTAAGTATAGAGACACGTGTGATGTATACTAGTTCAAACCATAATTTAACTCGTGTTTCAGTTAACTGGAGTTTCATTGAACGTCCCAAGGCGGTAATCTCATCATTTTGTCAATCAATCTATTTGGTTGCTAGGGCGGTCGTTTTGTGGTGTTTGTACCTGAGGTGTTCATTCGGTGTCATTCTGGCCCTAACCTTGTGCTTCTAAACAGGGTTTATATTTAATGATTGACTACTGGGCTTGTCCCCTGGTTTTCGCTGAATTATAATTGCAATTATTTATTGCACTTCATCTTCAAAAATCAGAAGGCAAGTGCTCTTCAAAACATTGCCTTTATATCCACGGTTTAAATAAAATCCATTCATTGAATCTATCTGCCCAACTACCTGCTGGAAACATTTTAATTTTACGAATTTTCTGTAAAACATAACCATAAAACTCAGGATGAGCAATACTATTAGCAATCAACGATTTAAGACTACTATTGTACTTTGATATGGGATTATAATGACCATTAACAAATATTGAGAAAGTTTTGCTTAAATTATAATGTCTGAAACCCAGTTTTTTTAGAAGTTTTCCGTCATAAGTTTACTGCGAGAGCTGAATATTTTTACATCTGTACATATTCAAGCAAATCTTATCAACTGTGCAATAAAAACAGCATATGATGGTGAACAAGGAACATCTCCATCAAAAGAAGGGTAGTTAATTATTTTAAAATTAAAATCATCACGTTTATCATAAATATTGATACCTAATATATATTTTTTTACTTTGAGTTCAGATCTAAATAGGATGCTTTTAAAACGGATGTATTAGATTTATTCAGTTGAAATTGTCAAGGGTATATCGATTGAATATCATCTGTAAACACAGGGTTATCTAAATTTAGAATATCATCAATATAACTAAAAGCGCTATTGAATTTATCAACAAGAGCCAGATCTCCAGACTTAGATAATTTCAACATATATTCCCTTTCATAGCAGTATAAAAAAGAGGTCTGCAAGTAAAGGTGCATAATTGGCACCCATTGGAATCCTAATTGTTTCCTTATATAAATATTTACCGAATTTTAGAAAAATAGTATTGAGTACAAAATTTAAAACTTCAATGACATCTGTGCATGTCCTATAGATATATTTATCTAAGCGACCATTAGTAAAAAGGCTTTATTTAACATTAAATGCCATGTAAGTAGCTTTGTTAATAAAACTCAATAGGTTTTTATATTGAAGCACATATTTAATAGATAATTGCTACATATAAAACACATAGTGCTGGCGCTATAATGAGAATCCATTTGCTCCAACAGCTGATGGGTTTGCGAAAATCACCACCGAAGTTCGAATTAAAACGATAGTTTTCAAGAAGTTTAACATCACGAATTATTACTAAATTTATTTGCCCTGGGGTCAAGTTTTACAAGAGTGACAAAACATAAACAGTTTTTTGTTTTCTTTACCGTCATTGATTATGAAAATGCATCGCTTATAAAGACTATAAATACAAATTCATTCATAACTACTTTCAACTCAATACAACATCCATCTAGTATATGTGTAAGGGGGCCCTTGGTCTCATAGAATGTTTATAGCTTGTTTTATTCTTTTATTTCGTCGAAGACCGTAAAAACCGAAATTGACAATAAATCTACATCAATGCACAAGAAATATATGTATAAAAAAGGAAACCAAACAACGTAAAGTGCTAGTTTTCAGACAGCTGTCATACTATGCCTTTAACCACAATGATATATGGTAAACACACTTAACAGTCGTTCTTAATAGTTTGAATCTTGGACTTTAGGACAGTAAATCATTTAAGAAATAAATACATGTACTTGAGTACACGAATGCATAATTTTATAATAAACAAAAAAACGCCTTTTAAACGGTTTACTTTGAACAGAAATTTTAATTGTTAAACATTTAAGAAAAACAGAAGTAAAGCCTTCGTTCAATGCGTTTATATAGAAAGCATCAATATACCTGGTTCTTAAGTAATCAATAATGTAAGGTCCTTACATTATTGAATTATTATGAATAAAAGAAAGAAAAATAGTCAAAGCCATTCGTTCGTTAGAAAAACGTTTTATCAGTGTCGTTGAACGCATAAACAAAGCGCTTAGCCGACAATGATTAACGATCACAATACACTATATTTCCAAATTTTCTCACAACTTAATAAACTTAAACATTTACAATATGCGCGCTTTCTATGTCTTGAGTCCTAATTAACAAGAAGCGCATATGATGGACTGTTGTGTTACATCTACGTACGTTTGAAATAATTGAATATGAATTTAAATACGACGGTATAGTTTAAGGTTTCGCATCGTTATGCAATAAACATAAGCTTTTTGAAGCATAACTACAAATATTATATAAATACAGATGTGATATGTTTATTCATTCACCTTCCTGTAACTATGTGTGTAAGGTTTAAAACTGTTTTAAACTAGATAACAAAATGGAAATAATTGAAATACACAGTATTCTTTTTCTTTTCTTTCTCAGTGTTTTATACAATAATCATGGTATTATAAAATCAGTGTTATGTACTAAA
This sequence comes from Mya arenaria, assembly GCF_026914265.1. Classification (NCBI taxonomy): domain Eukaryota; kingdom Metazoa; phylum Mollusca; class Bivalvia; order Myida; family Myidae; genus Mya; species Mya arenaria. Next base: position 51,084,268 of record NC_069128.1, on the reverse strand, counting down.
AAGGACAAAACGTTCGAACAACAGTGTTCGTGTACATTTGCATATATAGATGGATATAATACAATTTCTTGCATTTTGAAAGACGGGAACCACAACCACAATTTATGTCTGACGGAGAACGCACAAATAATTGATCGGTTTGTTATACAAGGAAATGGATTTTATTTATTTCAAAATAAAAGTTTTCACGAAGTGTTTTCTTCAGTTGAAATGTTGGATATATCAAACAATGAAGACGACTTTGTCGTCACTATTTCATTTCTGTCAATCTTTAGCAAGCTACACAGTCTACGTCTTTATAACTGTAATATAGTAGACATTGAATATGAAGCGTTCAAAGGAAGTCCTCATTTAAAGGTTATCGACTTGGCAATGAACAGTAAATTGTCATTCGAACAAGTGACAAGTGGTTTAATGAACAACGAATTAAGAAATCTCAAAGTTTTAAATGTAAGTGGCATATACAACCTCGAAGATCGTCCGACCGTTTCCATAGGGGCACACTTTTTCAGAAACCTTGCGAACACCAGCTTGGAAGTGTTAGATATCAGTTGGACTAGGTTGAATCTAATAGAAGATTCGTTCCTGCACTTACCTAATCTCAAGGTACTGAATATGTCAGGGACATTTATTATCGGCTATACGAATTGTATTGCGGCTTTAATAAAGCTCAAATATCTTGAAGTTATAACAATGGACCATTGGCCCGTTTTAGTGAGAGGACAAGAAAGTATTGTATCTACCGTCGATTCAAAGTTCTTGTTTAAACGTTCTACTGATACATGCCCTCCTATGGAATATATAAATGCAAGCACGGGTTGTATAAATGCGAAAGAAATACGTACACTGCAACTACGATTCATTAACATGGATACCTTTTTCTGGGATTTTTCGAACCACACCTGTTACGACAAAGACAATAAACTGACAAATTTGGTTTTATCTGGAAGTAAGACATCTAAACAGGTCGGCCCGTTAGTTGATTTCAAACATTTGAAGCTACTGGACGCGTCCTATTTGGAATCAGCATATCCTGGACCAATTATTAAGTCCTCATTTGTTCAGGACATTCCATTGCTTAAAATATTACTTTTACCGGGACTGAAAATTGGGTTATTCAATGATACTGAACTGGCTAGTTTTATATCAAGAAATACAAATTTAAGAATACTGGACATAGCATATAATGGCATTACAGTTATTCCACGAGATACATTTAAACAAAACATTTTGCTGGAACACATCAATATTTCAGGAAATAGTCTTACAACTTTTGATGTGAATTTGGCAACGAATATACACTTACAATCAATAGATCTTGAAAACAATAAATTGAAAACACTCGGTTATCAGTTTTTGGAGTCTTTACAAATACTTAACAGTCTAACAATATTAGACGTATACTTGAAATCCAACTTGATTGAGTGCAGTTGTGGGATTTTACGGGCATCGCAGCTGTACAATGTCAGAATGTCCCTAAAATGTGAACAAAGTGATAAGCTGTATGACCTCTCTTCGAGCAAGAATTCCTCCAACAGCTTAGAAGAGTTGTGTCAATCGAAAATCGGGTCTGCTCAAAAGTTGTTAATTATTTTATCTGTCATCGGAGGTTCTATTGTAATAGTTTGTGTTGTTTTATTTCGTTGTTATTTCCTTCGAAGAAAGAATTACAATTTACAAAACAAGGAAATGTGTATCGTTAACTACAACCGCAACGAAAAGCCCAAATATATTGTTTTCTTTTCATATTGTTCAGATGATGAGAATATTGTGATAGGAACCTTTTATGATATAATGAAATCCACACTCTCCAAACAGTTCGAGCATAAAGGACAAGAAGACTCTTTAATTTTACTTGGCGACAGGCATTTCAAAATTGGCGAATTCCTTGATGACTGTATTGTTGATGCTGTGAAAAATAGTTATGTGGTTGTGTGTTTTATATCAAATGCATTCATCAAGAGTGAATGGTGCAAAAAAGAACTTCACTATGCAAATCTTGGCCAGGTACCAATAATCCCCGTGTATCTGGAAAGATGTAACACAGACGCTATGACGGGAATACTGAAATATATATTTAATACTCGGGCACGACTTTGCTGGTTTGACAAATCCGAACCGGAAGATAACGCCCAAAGTGTAAATTACCCTCCGGAAACGATCGAAAATCCTGTTGAACATATAAAACAAACGGCGGAGGCAAGCCATAGTGAGAAACAATACAAAGAATTAACGGTTCACCAACAAGAAATTATTTCTAAATTATGCGATAGAATAGCTGAACACGTAGAAAAATGCTCAAGAGCTATTGCCAGAGGCAACACACATTGACATACTCAACAATGAATTTACGTCTCGACGACATGTATTTGTTTTTATACTACACGTATGTTATAGAATAGCAAAACACACATAAAAACTTACATTAAATTGTGATGAAATAAGACATTCAATTTTAAGATATTTAAATGATTGAAGTGTTTCTTTTTCTGATTTATTTATTTTTATCTTAAATATGTAAGGAAATACAAAATCAGGTAAGGATTTTTTAAAGTAGTATTACCGGCAGAGTAGAACACAGCTTATTGCTGGAGAGACGGGACTGATATTAAAATGCATTAATAAAAATCTTGAGAAGTGCATGAATCTAAAATGGATTATTTTTAAAACATAATAAAAAATACATCGATGAACAAGTTAAACTAATGAAAATCTTTACATATTTTATTATCGTTCCCTTTTAGTGGTAATTGAAAAAAAGTATTTCGACTTTTGCCGATTATTTTGTGAATTAGTATTTTGTTGAATCCAAACATTTGAATTATAAATGTGTTACATATGTGCTTTAAACAATATAATGAGATAAAAACGATGAACAATATTTGTCCAAAATTTTGTGTATAAAATTAGCACAAACTGTTGTAGTTGGTTTTGTTGAAATCTTGTTATGGGACATAGTTAAACATGCGATTACTGCATACCGGCAATGATCTGTCCGACATCAACGTCTGTTTAAAATTTACACAAGTTATACACTATCTCTCTGTTTCATTTAATTAAAGGTATTGGAGAACAAGAACGTTTTTATTAGTTTCAATAAGGGCTATTACTTGAGTCATAGTGTAATCACATCTTGTGATTTGTCTCTAGTATAAGATGTTGTAACAATAATAATATTGATTTAATAAACAGTCATTTTTCATCGTCGAATGTTGATGTACTTTGTTTGCATCCTACGTGCATCGAGTTTTGCGATACGTGTGACATTCATGAAGAAATTGTATTTAGAAGATCGGTTAAAATATTCATAGTAATTGAATGGAATTCGCAGTTAAGAAACATGTTAAAATTTGCTAATTAAAACCAGAGAATATACATTGTTAAATATGAGATGTTATATTATCTACAAATCATAAAATATTATGCTATTTATTGTAAGCACAATCCCATTCATGCGTCTTGGTTGTTTTGAAATGCTTTAAATTTAAAGTAGATTCATTTTCATTGCATTTTTGTAACTGATTCAACAATTCATAAAAATGACAAATCGTTTTACTAGTTTTCCTCCATAATGATAAATGAAACATTTTAAAATTTCATATTATCTGTCATTGACGCATGTTTATCTACAATATACTTAACTTTCCATAATTGTTATAAATAACATTATATAAATGTTATAAATAACGCTTTATGAGCAATAGGTTTGCACAGGGAAAGAATGTGAAACAACTAGAAATATATCATAATTACAGTGCGACGCATAAACCAATATGAAGGCACACTATCGGTAAATATGGAGAATATGAAACATATCTTTGAAACACAGCTGGATAAAACTAAATAATAAAACAACAGGGATATAAGATAAACTAAGAAATTCAATTGAATATACACATTCAACACAAGTAAACGTTAAACTTCTAAAGACAAAAAACTGAACGTTCCTTTACAGGAGCAATCGATTTTGATTTTATTGAAAGGGTTCTGTTGCATAACATGTCGACAAGCTACTTAAAGAACCGAGTCACCCCGGTGATACTGCTCAAATTTGACGTTTATCTCGTTCGGTTACGATGGCATTGCAACATACACCACCCTGTAAAACGAGAGTACCTCTACTACAATCGCTTAAAAAAGTACCTGTTCTAGACCTTATAGGACGAGGCAAGAAAAACGAGTACACGCTTCGAAAGGTAAGGGCTGAGGGAAGAGGAGGAGCTGGTCCAGCGTCCTTGTAACCAATGCCTCATATACATGCAGACGTATTGGAACTCAGTTCATACGCACGTATATAGGTCTCACTTATAACGTAGATGGTATGGTCTTGGAGAAAGAAATTGATACGAGAATAGTTATCACGCTAGCTTTCATGTACTTAAAAGGGCTAACAGTGTCCACTGTGGACAGTTCAACCTAGGATCTTAAGTAAGTGTATATAACATGGGTGATCAACTTTTCCCCCATCTGGGCAGATTCTGCCTGGCATTTCATGCGCAGGGCTGACAGACATCGGCATTCGCACAGAAAACCTGTGACACCTTCTTGACCCCAACGCGTTATCTTGAAATACCATATCGTTTTCCAGTTGGTCACAATTAAATGCTGACTGGCCCTGAGGGAGGTACGGAACTGTGTATATCTGTACACGACGTCATGACCGAGATAAGACTACAAGAAAATTACAGGGTAGCAAGCAGAGACATTGGAGTCAACATGGTAAACATAGAATTTGAACGTTTATGCCGGACGTTGTAGGACATGATGTTTGGAATGGGTTGAAGAAAACTATCTATTAAATTCTAGTTAGTAATATTGACTTTATGAAATATTTTGAATCTTAAATGCGAACATATCGCATATATTATTCAACAGTTATTTTTTTTACTACATTATTAATTATTTAATTGTGTGAGGCACGCTATAATGAAACACCTAACACATGTTGAATAAAAAGAACTCTGTGTGAATCGTTTATCGAAAGATCGGTGATGGAACGAAATTTTTGATTTTGTGGAATCATCATGAAGTCATGTCTTTTGTGCATGTTAAACATACAAAAACTCAGTTGTATGACTCATTGGAGAATACGCCGGGTCAGTCCCAGTATAGTGGCGACGTTCCGAACATCAAATTTGTACATACGATTCATAACTGGCTGTGTTGAAATGCGAATTGAGGATATTATACGAGCCGTGATGTGTTGAAATGCGAACTGAGGATATTATACGAGCCGTGATACATCGTAGAACAGAGGGCCATGTGAACATACAAGTTAGATTGTAATGACACATTTATACAGGACGAACATCCGGTGAATTTGCGATATATCGATAATAACGGCAAGGAAAGATGTCGGTGAGCATTCGAAAAGACGATTGAGAAAAACCAGTTGGTGAACTACCATTACACGTTCACATGGGAGGGATACAAAACAGCAGAAGACCCGGGACAGAAGCCGGCAAAATATACATTTGCATTGTTGTCAAGCTGCTCGCATCCTCGCTATTGCCTGGACAAGAAGGGAAGGGGTATGTTGGAGCTTCAGGACCAAGTATGTGAGAGGTAGGAAAAGATTGTGAAGAAAACCCAGCTCGGGGGATAGACGGATTAGTGGAAGTGTTGGATACAGCTGATTATAGGGGAAGGAGAATTGATTGTGAAACACATTAAAACATGTATGTGAAATCAAAATGATTTAGTTTTTCTAATTACGATATTAAATTATTAATTATTATATTAGAATACGAAGAATTGATAGTATTTGTTCGGTATATTTATTTTTATCAGTAGAAAAATCTAAGTATATTATAAATATTTTGGATTGAATCGAATATTTGGATATCACTTCGTAACACATACTTTTAAATAAGGGTAGAGGGTTTGATTACCGGCGGTTGGATAAAAAAGAAACAGTTTTAAGGCAAAACTTAAAAAAAACTGCACTGATTGGCTGAAGATAAGTAAGTAGTAAGAAAGTAGACTCTATTGTTTGACTCTATCGTAAATAAGTATTGGAAGATAATGTAAAATAATTGTAGTAAACTGGATAAAATTATTAATTGGAAGTTCAACGTTTCTTCCCAAAAATAGGAGTCCAATTATCAAAACTGCTTTGCCATTAAAATACTGTGTGAAGAGTAAGTTAAACTGCTTCATATACCGAAATAGATTACTTCTCACATCGTGTTAATGTAAAACAAATACGTCAGATATAGACATTATTTAATGAATTAATAACCTCAAACATGAAACCTTTATTGTCCTTACTTACGTGGAAAGGCAATACAAACTGGCATCCAACAAAGATACTGTACTTAATATTGTTTTTCGCAGTTCAGGTCTGTAGAGGTGAGCTTATACAGGCTCCAAATATTGCGCTCATGTATAAAAAATGATCAATAAGGCACTGTGCTTGTATTGTTAGTGATTCACTGTTCCTTTTAAGGGCCGGCATCAATGAAAAGCTTATTGAAGGACCAAAATTTAAAATGTTTACAAAAAATTATTTTATTTTTTTGTTTATGTTTGATAGTAAACGAGCATGATTCATATATCCGTTGCAATGTGAAAAGCTGTAATAAGGAGTTGAGTAATTACGAAAGAAAATTTTATCCAGTCAAAATACATTTACGTTTTCCCGGAAATGTCTGAATACAAAAAGCGTATGTTTTTAAGTCATATTTATCGGAACTGCCCAATCAACAATGTCTTAGGGTTTTGTGTTGATTGCAGCTATTTTAAAAAGAGTTATGCATTTTTGTAACCCGGAAATAAATTTCATCCATTATTTTTGTTGTTGTTGCTGAATAACGTTCTTATTTGACAAGATATCATCATAAACTCTCAAGACATTGTCTTGGGCATTTTGACACAATAACAAGGTAATAATGTCGATTGATTTTTCCAAAATAATGTGAATGTTTTTTTATGCAAAATCTGATAAAATCTTCTTTTGTTAAATTTATTTAACACCTTACTATCCAAAACATGTCATCAAGTATATATTTTTCGCTCCTTAAAAGGTTCGTTCCTCAAAACTAAATAAATCATGAACTTTTAACGTTTCAGTTTTTTATATTATCCACCCACTTTTGCATTGTGGCCGGCCCTGAATGTGAATATGAAAGTACCTATATCTTATAGTACATTGCCAATGTGTGCGATAAGGATATACCGATGCCGCAAAAATATCAATAAGGATTTTAAAATAATTCTAAATCTAGCCAAATAAACATAGTTTTATACTCCCAAAGTATGTATTTATTAATAAAGATTGTACAGCGATTCAGATGCAAGAGAGTGACTCAGAACAATGCAGGCTCTTTCCTTACGGATAAAGGTTTAGTGATTATTTTCTATTCTTGTTCATGTAATCTTAATATACAGAGATCAAGTAAATGTTCAGGTGGAAATTCCGGTTATGTCACATCGACTTGTGTTCCGGCTCTGAAACCTGGATTTATCTTCCAGCAATGTCACCTCGACTTATGTCCTGCTTATGCACATCAATGTAAGCCCTGTACTGTTATTCCGGCTATGTCACCTCGATTTATCGTCTGGCTCGTCCACGTAAATGACCGTCTTTTACTTTGCATCCATCTATGCCAGCTTAGTTTGCTCTCCGGCTATGTTATCTCGATTTATCTAGAATATGTCACCTCCAGTCCGTGCACATCAATGTCAGTCCTCTACCTACCTTCCGGATATGTCACATGGCTTTTTTCCCTTTGGATTAATGTACACAGAAATGTCAGATTTTTGTTGATAAAACACTATTCATAATTATAAACAACAATTAAAACGAACTGTTATCAATGTTGTACACAATTCTATTTAATAAAGAAATGGCATGGCATTACACTTACACGATAATCATCTGCAAAACGTATATATCAAATGTTAATTCACAGTCTTTGGCAGGAATCATTACATCATATTTAATGATCAGAAGAACAAGGTAAAACGATGTTGACGAAGAATGAGGCAAGTAGAGTTACAGATTTAAAATGAATGATCAGCTTCGTTAAGTTCCGTCGATAATTGGATCCTGCTCAATGCTTTATTCGTATTCAGTAAGCCTATGGGACAGGTTTACCAAGGGATTCTGTTTCCATGGGCGTTATTTGGGTATGTATCGTTTTACAAAATGCCTAGAGATTCCTAACAGTTATCGTGTTTAATTGATTTAAGACGAATTACAGTTGAATGGTATGATTTCGAACAAGGTCATATTAGACATTTCTTTTGGAACTATAAATTCTGAAAAAATTATTTTAATAATCCATAGATTAATGGAAATCATCGAGTAACACATACAGTCGAACCTTGCTATGTCGAACTCAGTTATCTCGATGTTCCGGTTATGTCGAACAATTCAAATATTTGGGTTTATTTTGCCATGTTTTGTAATACGGTTGCTTCGAATGTTCGTTATATCGATGTATTTCCTAAGGCCCAACGACTTTAACACAACGGGTTTTGATTGTATTTCATTTAAAATGATACATTACGAAAATGTAGCATTACGTTTTCAATCTGAATTTAATGATTAATTACTTAATTAATTAACTAGACTGCTGGGACAAACACGATACCTGTGGCAAACTATAGACAGTATAGTTGAACTATAATCTAACGATAGCATACTCTAATGAACGATCAAAATCCGCACTTGTCTGTTCACAAACATTTTAGACTAATGGCAAATCAATAATTCACCTTGTAATTTATCATCGAAGTTTGAAACGTTGATCTATGGAAAGATTCGTCAATAAGCTAATGATTGAAAATATGCATTCAACACTCTCAAGTGATCCTCTTATGTAATATCAATACGTACACATGTATAACAAACATAAGTTTTGAGTGATAAACCTTTAACTGCATTTATGGTGAATATTAATTATTGATAACCGTGTACTTAATTGATGAAAACGCAAAATTATGAAATGATTGGTGAGTGCTAAAAATTTTACTGTGATCTACTTTCGTCTAATAAAGTTCAAATACCGTGTTTCCTGCACTTTCTTGCAAATTAAACTCGGTATCTTTTATCAATCCCAGTGTTTTCGATATTTATTCATCCTTTTTTGTATATCAAAACAACTGTATTACTTGTGAAAATTCTTATTAGCTGAGTACGAGTCCATCTTTAATATAGACAGCTTAAAAAATAAGATTTGGACAAAGCACATTTTCGCACAACATTTTAATTGTATTGGCTGTTGCAAGACGTTTTGGGATTTTCATAATCTGGTTTACCGACGATTACGCTGTGATCAGAACACTCTGCATTATACGTATGTCCAGTTGTGTTCTAGGAACCAGCCACCTTATCTATTGTAATAAACCAGACTAATAGAAGCTTATGTAGGGACCTAGCTGACAGGAAATAGACATACTTTGACTGACGACCGACTGAGACGACATGCATTTTGAGGTTCCTGATATCGATTATAAATCTACATCTGCACTTGGATTGGATGCTTCAGCTCATATTTTACAAGGTATTTCAATGGGATGTTACATTTTTTGTTTGGATCACAATAGTCTGACAAATGTACTTTGTTTTGCCGACCATTATTTCAGGCTTTAAATTGAGGTCGTTTAGATCATTGCTTTTAAACGAAACAAAAAACAAACATCGTATTACAATACGAATACCAATAAAAGTTTCAGGTTGAATATGTTTATGCATTTCCGGCAGTCTTTTAATTTTGTCAGTTGCTAAATGTCAATCCATTAGCAAAAACATAAAAAAAAAACAATTGACGACATGGACACTATTTTTTCGCTGCTTTTCGAATATCAAGAACAAAATGTTATTAACGTATTCATAGAATTAAAAGAGTGGGCGTTTTTCTATCTAAATAATGCCCCTTATGTATATGTATTCGGTGCTACCTTTTGACGTCGACTTTGTTAAGCATTATGCTTTGTTAAAATCGCTCATTATGTTTCATGCTGGAGCAAATATTTTATAATAATTTGGTTAAAATAAATAAATTCCAAAGGCTGTCGATATAATGCAAAACCATTTGCTTCTCAAGGGCTCTCATGTAAACGAAAAAATAAGATTTTTCTACATCACGAATTGTAATTAATTTATTTGCCTTAAGGCCAAGTTTTACAAGCGTTTCACGATTAGAAATATTTTTGTTTTGTTGTGAGACAATTGTCCATGATAATGTATTGGTAAGAAAAACAAAAGGGGTAAACATTACGAAATGGCTGCTATTAAATAAGTTTAGATTGTTGATCTAAAGACGACTCATTCATTTTGAAGAAGTCTAAGAAATTGTTTGGTTTAAAACTATATAAATATAAGAGCAAATCAACTGACCATGATTCATTGACCGTATTTTTCCATAAAAGATGATAAAAACCTTATATGTAAATATTTGAAACATTTACTCGAGATATTGTTCAAAAACTATGATTTAAGTTGTACTAGATTTTATTTACTGCTGCAGAATATATTTTGGCGTAATCTTGACAAAAACAATAATCAACATATTCGACGACAGATTTCAAATGCAATAAATACATTTTAAATTTTGACTCATTTTTGATGTCATGTGATTAATTGAGTTGATACGAAGATTTAGAGTAATCTTTGTTGATATTAGGTCGCGGTCTTGTTTGTGTGCGTGTTGAGTCGCTTATCTTTCAATGGTTATTGTGTAATATAACTGAGATTTAACTTTATCTATTTAAAAGTATTGGGAATTAAGTTGTGGTAATTAATGTTAAAATTCTGTGGTTGGCACAATCTTGTACGAGAAAAAGGTATTGTGTAATGAGGAAACGGTGTATACGGCAGTAACTTACGTGTCCGGCTTCGTAACCACGAACAAAACACATGCACCTTGGCCAGGAATCACATCAGGTACGACTTGTTGAGGATGTGGTCGCACACCACTGCATATCTATTACGTGTGTCTTAAAAGTTTACATCTCAAAACCTATGTCTGTATAATGTGTATTTCTTCTACATTAAAATTGCGTACGCATTCAATTAAGACCATTTATCTGAACACCTCCCTTGTTCGAGAATATAAATAAGCATTTGAACATTTTATCTTGATCTCAGCACGTCTGCTTTAACTTATTTCAAGAATGAAATTCTTATCCACTTGCTTACATTGGATATAAAAAAACCTTTGCTTTTACTTATACGATCAAAACATAGCATTTTTATTCATATCGGTATGATAACCTTATCATATTCGATATACCACTTTATTTATTGCATTGTAAACTGTGTTCCCATTATTTAACCCTTTCCACAGGCTTAATAACTTATGTCAACGTATTGTTTTGTGTGTTTTTGCTAAGCGCAGACCAGATTAAACGAGAACAATTTATAACAAAAATCAACATGGCATAACTCTCAAAACAATGTATGCCTCCAAAAGATACCAAAGTGTATAATCCATGTTGCTAGTACATTTTCAAAGAAATGACCAAAATATGGAATAATGGTACACATTCATTGCTATCATAAAATGATGGCGCCGGAAGTTCCATTGAGTTTATTGGATAAGTACAACTTCACAGTGGAACCCAGGGGTCTAACACTGCATTAATAAAACTTTAAAAATGTGCGCAGAATATTAGAAATGAATAGCTGATAACATCATAAATCAAAAAAAAAATGTTTACCTTTGCTGCAGAATTGTTTTAATTTATTAAGGATGATAAATGTCCTGCTGTCAAATAAGAACTGTTTTGCAATTTGTTTGGAATTTAACCGAAGTTTTCCGCGTATTATCAAGGAAATATCTTCAATTAATATAATGACGTACTTTATCTTTATTATGTTTTTTTTCATAATTTCGGTTGATATAATCATGGATTATAACTTCTGGAAATATAAAATAATACAATTTAATCAACCGCTGACACTAATTTGCCATCACGGACATTATTTGGTAATCTGCCCTCTTTCAAATTTATATTCTACATTAGTCAAGGGTGTCCCCTAAATCAAAAAGGCTCTTTACTGTTCAAACAATTTGTCCCCAAAATACTGATTAACACTATTATTGAACGGTCAATGTTGCAGCTGTTTGCATATATGTACTTATATACATATAATTATATGTATAAAGTATGTTTTTCTTATTTTATGTGGTGGCTGAATTCTGGTATTTTGTGACGGAATTCGAAATTTTAAAACATTATGTTTTAACCGCAGTTGATTAGACGAACATGTTCCATGTGACACAGCGAAAATGCTCAAAGTTCAATGGCGAAGAAACGAAAGGAAAGGTAGAATAAAATGCATGTTTACGAAATTACATTCAATACAAAAGTTAATACATTGTTCTTTAGAATTATAACATAAACATCAGTATTTTTTAATCGAAGCAATTTATCTCCCAATCAGTCAGATGTGTTTGTTACAAATCCGAGTAAATTTTACAGTTATCAGTTCACCTAACCGTAATGACCATTTAGGAGTGTTGGAAGACCGAAAAAGAGTATTAATGAAACAGCTATTTCTAGTTTTTCAATTATCACGCTGTCATGTCCATGCCTTCTGTGGAACGTTTATTATCTAGGAAGCTATCCCAGTTTAACAAGTTCACGGTGTAGTTATGAATTCTCTTGTCCCTTGGGATCATTTAATACGACTTATTGACTCTTAAACATAGAATACCGCTTCAGCCAGAGTCAGTGAAAGCTAGTGATGTTGACAGTGCTACATATAACGTTGCTACTGTAGGGCGGTTTCTCTGAATAGACAGGGCTAAATCGGAGCAGTATTCAATATCGTTTTTTCGTTGTCCATAAGCACGCTTAAGTCATTCCCCTCAGCCCCTTTGTCAGTTTTCTTTACAGTGTCAGTTATCTTTACAGTTTAAGCAAAACACTTAGAATTAAGTGAAATCTAAGGCTGTCGATTTATTTATGCTTCCGACGGGTCTTATAATCTAGTAAGAAAGTGAAAAAATATCTACTTTTAACACCTTCAAAACTATTGTTATTTTTACTGCTTAGCCTGTCCATGTAGTTTGTTTATAAATTTGTAAATTTATTGATCTGGGGGTTTACTTTTAGGGTTTTGACATGAATGCCTCCATGTAGCAAATGTATAAAAGTACAACAAAATTTTCTTCATGAAGGTAAACTTTTTTAAAATAAGACAACACAAACTACTTTTTGCATATAATAGGTTTGTTTTATAAATAATGTCTGAAAAGACAACAAAAACAACGTTGCAATGCTATTTTACCTAGTTCGAATTGCCAGGCAGTCTTTCAATTCACCAACAAGCGTTTGTCCAAGGCAGGCGTTCTTGATGGGCAAATGTGCGAGAATCTTGATTCCTTAGGTTCAAATAATTACTGTTCATCACATATTTTGAGAGTTTATTTATCACTTTTATAGGTTCAAAATTCCCAAAATATAATTATGACAAATGTTTTTTCAAAATATAGTCGAAGCACATTTTTTATCTATATAAGAAAATCACACAGCCATCTGATCACAGCAATATATCGTATACCATAACGTATTTAACTGTGTTAGTAATACATTATATTTATTTCCTTGAATTCCGTGGTTTCAAAAATTTTGCATAGGAGTCTCATAAATATTGACAGTTTCTTCTGCAAGTTATGCAAATATGGGAAATTTTGACCAGTATTATAATATCTCTTGGTAAATTGTTTTCTCTAATCCGCAGACACTTGAAAATTAAATCAAATAATATTTTAATACATTAAGTAAAATACAAATGTGGTCATATTATCATTGCTAAATCAACTCGATCGTCTTTGTAGATGGGCAAGTTGTCTTTTCACCTCGTTCGTTTCATGGTTTTTGTCTAATCAATCATGTATTCTACTTGTCTTTTTTCTTCGCACTCCCCATTGCCCTCACTACATCTTCCCACAAATCTGCACCATTGACATGAATCTAGTCATGTACGTCGTAGCGTAATAAACAGATATTACATGAACTAAACGAGCAGTCAAACATATTATTTCTTAAGCTTTGCGAAATATTTTGTAACGTGGTTTGGTTGTTATGCTCGTCTATAAAAGGATGTGGTTAACCGTCACATTCGATTTACTCTACTCAAAGCATTGACAATGTATTAATCATAACGAGCCAATAGTGGATGCAAAATCATTTTAAATCTTTAATAGCAATATGAATATGTTTGCGGTGACAACACTATTGTGGTAAGGACATCGAGCTCTAGATAACATTGGTCTAGTCCCGGGTTTGATCATCGCACGTAATATTGTGGATGATGTTGTTATTTTATGTTTATTTGATGGGGAAATGACTGGAAGAAATTGTCCAATAAAAACTGGATCACTTATTTTTGGCTAGAATGAAATGATAACATTTGGTCATTTTCACTCTTTTTTTGACCAGCATTATTCACATAATGTTGAACTTGTAGTTAAAACCCATTTTTAAATGGTTTTGTGTTCGGATCCACAAGAAATTCAATATTAAAGAATTGTTTTATTATCAACAGTCTCACATTAAATTTTCCTTATAATTAAAGCTTATTCCCCTTATCCATTGATGGATTATGCTTATCGCAGGGACTTTTCCCTATTTTAATTTGCATCAATGATAGTGACAATGCAAGGACCTGTGAACAAAGCCAAGTATACTATTCATTGTTAGTAAGTCTATAGTTTCCTATTGTTCATGGTAATCCATTCAATCTGCTTTTTGAACTGGATGGATTTATTTATTTCAGCGTGATTAAGCACTTTGTCTTCGTCGATGTTTTCCATTTACCTTAAGAAATAGACGTTATGTAGAATATAAGCTGTATTTTTTGTTCAAATGTTATCTTGTGAGTGTTTAAAAAATCGCGGAAGAGTGTCCCATTCTCATAAAATATGCAAAACACAATATAACATATTCATTGTGTAGATCGGTGCATATTGCATTATTTAACAACATGTGTGACAGCACTAGATTTAGAAGATAAAAGCAGTCCTTATGGCAGCGGCATACAACGTAAACCGGCCCAATTCTTTAAGAATTATGTGCAATTTATTTTTTTATTTTTTTAAATTACTTACTTATAGAAGTTTTTTCTGTTGTTCTAATTATCTGAGCGTTTCCATGGATTTCATACGGCTTGTTTCAGAGAAAGTGTGGGTGGTAAATAAAAAGTGTGCGATAAATAATATTTCTGCCAAAACTAAACCAGTGAGCCTTCAAAATTATACAGTACCAAATTAAAATATCAACACCTTGCCAAATGCCAAAAGTGTTTTATTACGTGTAAAACATTTCATAGTGCGCTCTTCAAAAATGACAGTAGAAAGTTATTAATTGAGAAATTATTGTTGTTTCCCATAGAATGAAAATGTAAATTTGTAGTCATAAACCAATATGCTCTATGAAAATTCCCAAACCTGAACATTTTCCTTAAACAATTTATTAATGAACGAAGCAGGTGTGATATTGTAATGCCTTTTTATACAACATATTCTTCATTATATATTATTCATTAATAGTAACGCAATTAGTAGTAACATATAGATAACTACATCTCAATTAAGACGTCCTCTGCGAAAAGAAAAAAATTACTAACAATGGCGGCAATGGGTACAGTGGTCTGTGTCAAAAAACATTGTGGCAGAAATTGATATAAATGGGACAAAATGCCTCTACAGTGCCGTTAAGGTCATGTGATGACGATTGTTGTTATGGACATCTATAAGGATCGCCTTAGCCTAACGCTAACATTTATTGAGGGAAGTGAAGCGTAATAAGACTATGGAATCTTAAACAATACAAATGTGTCTTAACATAAAGCTGATTGTTAAAGATAACGGCATTTTACAAAAAATTGTGTCATCCATGTTATTCAATTATTTCGCAACTCTTGTATGACTGTTCTTAAAGTTATGAGGAAACAAAATGTATTGTATCTTCAGCAATCTTTTCAGAACTTGATGTCTTTCTTTTGTTATAACGTTCATTCATCAGCTTACGTTGTTGTCATGATGTATTTAGAATCGTTTCAAACGTAAGAATAATTTAGCCTTCCATTAAGCTTCCCATTTCGCTCGTGATGGAAAATCTATTCTTCTTTTGTAAATGGTAAAACAATCCTTAAATAGATAAAACCAAATTTGACATGTCACTCACAGTTTGATTTAATAGTGTATGCAGGAACGCGGCTGTTACTGGATAAGGTAGTACGGGGTCAATATTTGCCTAGAAAGGCCATTACTTTCCCACAGTGAGCATCTTCGAGTTTAACTATCTATGTATCTTGTTCTGATGCAAGCACTCTGTTAAATGAGGCATCTGATCGCTATTTGAAACTTAAATAGCTAAACAAAATCATGACGCATATCGTCAATTTAATTACTATTTTCTTAAACGCTGTGCTTAAACAAACCCATATATTAAAATCAATTCCGGAAACTTCACTTTTTCCGTATTTCAAAAATCGAAAAATATTTCACCGAGTGAGAACCAACTCTTTTATTTGACACCATTTTTTTTATTGTTGTTTCTATAGGTGAATACTCGATAAAATATATTACGATCGATAAACCACTGGAGATCATATAATATGTATATGTATAAGCCGCGTCATGACGAAATATTTTAAGTAAACTCAACCTGTTTTGTTTACCTTGTTATGTTTAAAGTAGGAATCATTATTGTGTACTGTAACGTGCTTGAATGATATTCAGTATTGGGTAAATAAGTATATTAATGATGTTTGTAATTATGACTTTTCTCAAACATTAAAACATTAAATTAGCTTTGCATTGCCTTAACTTTACTTGTGATGCACCTAAATTATCTAATTGGTCGTAGTCATAGTCGTGGTATGTCGTATAAAATCAATTTCGCCTTTGAAACTTGTTTACCTAAGAAAAAATGTACCGCATTAGCAGTTTCGGTAGTTGATAACATACATAGAGCCCGTGTAAGGCAATGCCTTATTTCATATCAACATTCATGTTATAAATAATATTTGCTGAGAAGGGAAAAGCATTTCATACCTGGCTTATGTATCTTGATAGCAAGTGGCAAGCCGTTTTTGGTAAATTAAATATGAACTTCAAAAGTTGGCTTACTTGATTTTATTGCTTGTCATGATGAGACTTATTTAAGGAATGAAATGCGGGGTTGATGTCAATATCGGGGTATGAACGCAATTGGGCTGGTCAAAGTGTGTGGAGTCCGACAGATTTACTTCTCACAGACTGTGCAAAGGCGATTTCTTAACATTTCCTACCAGATATTGATCATCATAGTGTTTTTTTAAAAGCTGTTGTCCTAAATCGTTGTGTCTTGTTTTGTGTTTGTTTGGACATGAGTATTGTGCCTTTAAACAAGATGTTTGTTATTTAAGTGTTAAGCAATTCCGCTTGTCCATGACAACCCTTTTGTTTCATTGATGAATATGTATTGAAGAACATACAGAGAATATGATTGTTATTGCAATTGGCAGGTCGGAGATTGGATTTGTAATATTTTATTTTACGAGCACTTTATGTGAACCTTATCAATAAATTAGATGCAGACGAATATTTGAAAAACTGGATAATAAAATGTGTTCGGTAAATGTTTATAACCAAATTTTTCTTAAACCGTTGGTAACGGTTTAAGCGACAAAACATTAATTTTGGAACGGAAATATGAAAATCTGCGTCAGCAGTCTTTTATCACTGGTTCGCAGATAATTACGCATAAATTTGCTCATTCCAATATTTATGCGAAAAGACGAAAAATAAGAAAGTTGTAAAACGGTAAATCTGCGAGAGTGCAGCTTAAAAGAAACAAGTGAAAATACAAAAAAAAATCAAAAATAAAGGATATTTAGGGTAAGAATGTGATAATTTGCATCCTAAAGCAAATAATTTCAAATCTCAATGGAAAAGATTAAGTATTGATGATGTAAGAACGCAATTACCATTAAGGAAGTATATTTTCGGAAAGGACCTACAATATGCACACTATTTTTACAATTTTACATTAATCTGATAATACTAAGAGCATATACCTGTATATTATAATTTGATTTTCGAGTATTATATATTTAGCATTACGTAAAGACCTACGGAAAGGGTATTTTCTTCACGAAAAACTTCAAAATGCGCATTTTAAGGTTTGCACATAATGTGTATATTATACAATGTATAACATGTGTATAATGTAGCGTAATAGAACATGTACACTCGTACATCATTTGTGAAACCAGTGTATATTTGGATTTCTTTTTATTTTACGAAATTAAAATGTCTTATTAACTCGATCATTTACATCCATACAAGGAACTGTAGACCCGTTTGATTTTTCTAACCGGTTCAGACTATGATGCTTAACGTATGTTTATATAAATATATTTGATGTACAATTTTTCATCATTAACAATTTTAAAAATACGCTTTTATATCCTACTATTCAGTGCTAGCATTAAATTGACAAATGTTTGTAAATCGGATTAAACCTCAATGTGTCAATACTAATTTCCTCCCTTTTCTTCAGTTCAATATCATTTAGTTTTCAATTGAAATACTTGATGAAAATAACAGTGTAAAATTGATTTTTTGTTTCAAAAAATATTCAAACCGGTAACTTTCTAGTTTTAAAATGAAAATTATTAGTCACGTGATATGCAAATTTCGTAATAAATATGTGCGCGTCTTAATTTGATTATACAATTGGTTCTGTTGCATTTTGTAACTGCGAGAAATGCATTTTTTTATCAATTTAAGGGATAAGAAATGTAAACAAGTTTTAAAAAGTCATTTTGATATACATACAAAAAAGTTTACAATTCTAAAACATACTTGGAAAATAACTCGCTGAAATATTTTTGGATGTTTTATTTTGCTATTGAAAATTATGGGGGACTATTGGCATCTCCGCATGGTTTTAATTTAGTATAATCATGTTTGGGGTTTCAATCAGATATTCACTTAAATCTAAAATGTCCAATTCAGCGGTTCCGTAGTGTAGTGGTTATCACGCTCGCTTCACACGCGAGAGGTCCTGGGTTCGATACCCAGTGGAACCAATATTTTTCATTTTACTTATTTCTTTACCTAATCCAGCGATTAACTAGTCAATGAAGTATATTATAATACAACAGAGTTACTTGATTGCGGTCAATGTGTCAAACCATTCATTGTATGTTTATTTTAGAGTGTCGATCTTTTTACAACATAATTATTTACAAAGTCCAATCCGAAACGGGACTCAGCGGAAAGTTCGGAATCGCTCAATCGTGTAGTTGAGCCATAAAACTATTATATAGTCTGACATCAGAATTGTGACTTATATGTGGTTCACTTGCATATTTATATGTAAGAAAAAAAATCGTGATGAAGTATAATTTGGATGTTTCTTTTGCTATTGAAGTATATGGGTGATGTGGTAGAGCATTCGCTTTGCATGTAAAAGGCCCAGGGTCCGATCCCCGGCATTTCCATATCATTTTATTTGATAAACACCGTTTGTTTTAATTAGATAGCATTTAAACATACAATGTCCGTATCGTCGGTTCCGTGGTGTAGTCGTTATCACACTAGCTTCAAACCCAAGAGTTCCTGTTTTCAAGCAAAATCGGAACAATTCATCTTTTTGTTACTTTGTCTGTAGTATAGGTTTTAAGATCAAAACAAGAAAATTATTTCAAATGAAATGTTGCAATTCGAAAATAAAGTATTCCATCAAAAAGCAATACCTCATAAATCTGAATCAAATGAGACTATTGGGGCAGTAAGAGATCTTTTACAAAATATATTTAAACGTATTATCTGACGATAACACATTTGAATGTGTAAACAAGCACCACACTGGACTGCTCAATAGCATTTTAGATTAATGTCAATTCAATAATTTAGTCCGTAATAAATTATCCCATTTGATACATTGATCGTTGACATAATTTATCATTTAATTAAAAACTAAAAACATGCGGCATTTAATGGACAGGCCAACACGGAAGAAATATATAAAGGTTTAATAATAAAAGGTGAACGAAAGCACTTTTGGCACTCAAGTTTAAATCGATTGACTACTGTTAGACGTTTCGAGTTTCTGAAATTGGGGTTTACTGACAATTCGCTGTGATATGTTAACATTTTCTCTCCACGCATGTTACGAAGTATGTACTTTGTTACCCGGAACATTAATACAGGCTATAAATTGAGGTTGTAATTCTCTGCTTTAAAATAAAGTAAATACATATATTACTTATACAAAGTATCAGGTGGAATTTGTTTAACCATTACCGGCAGTCTTTTATTTTTTAACAGACATTCAACGTCAGCAAACATTAAAAGAATAGGCGACACACAAAGAACCTTATCTGTTTTTCGCAAGGACACCTGGTTATTTCCTTATTTATAGAATTCAAAGTGGTGGGCGTCTTTCTATCTGAATAATTACCCTAATGTACATGTATTCGCTATTACTTGTTGACATCATTTTTGTCTCGCATCAAGCTTTGCAAATGAAACTCAATAAGTTTTCATATTTAATAGATAATTGCCACATACAAAACACAAAGTGCTGGGGCTATAATGAGAATACATTTGCTCCAACAGCTGACGGGTTGGCGAAAATCACCAACGAAGATATAAAAAAAACGATAGTATTTAAGAGGTTTTACATCACGAATTATTACTAAATTGATTTGCGTTTGGGTCAAGTTTTACAAAGGTAACAAAACATAAACAGTATTTTGTTTTCTTTACCGTCATTGATTATGAAAATACATCGGCTACAAAGACTGTCATTACAATTTTATTCATAAATACTTGCACTTTCAACTCAATACAACATTCACATAGTATATGCGCGCCCCTCATGCATAGTTATAGCGGTCAACTTTTCCACTTTCGGTTTGCTGAGAAATAGTTCTCTGCTATTCATTCTTATAGTTTAATATTCGCTCGTTTTTTATTGCAAAGCTTTATGAACTGTAAACAATGAAGTATTATTAGTGCACATATGTTCCAAAAATAATGAAAACACTTTTTATTTTAAGATGGGCATGAATGCAAAACCAAATTTCAACGCCGCTATTTAAAGAATGAAAATTTGGAAGGTCAAATGTGTTAGCAAAACAAATGTGGATACTCATTGGATTTTAACCATTCTTCTTAGTTTAAGACTGCATGTACGCGTGTTTTTATAGTAAGTTAATATTCAGTCATCTTACTGTCAGAGACCAGTCTGTTTCGATTTAAAATGTTTGTTTTCCAGATAAAGAGTAAATGCCACGCTAGTTTGTTGACACATTTTGAGGTGTGGGTGGGGTAAAAAAAATATCGGATCTATCTGTAAATTGTGTAAATTCTCCATGAAGCTCATTTTACGTACTACAACGGTTAACAGTTCAAAATACATTTGAACGAGGATATAAAATTTTATTTATGTTCGAACAGTTGTTTTTGTCTGTAATTTGTTTGGTATGAAAGCAAATGTTCGAACATACAGCTTCAAAGCTCAGTAAAATGTTTGATAAACGGGATAACCGGTAATAAACGGTAAGTTGTTAATTTCCAATTATATATTCATTTAAATTTATAAAATATTTCTTTCTTTTTTACCATAATTTACTGAAGTCCAATGTTTTGTTTTGATCAAGGCAAGTACATGTAACAACAAAGGAATTTTAAACTAGTTCTGAAAGTTAATATTTTCACTCCTTATTTTGCAGTGGACATATCAAATTGATATTTTCACTGTTGTTATTTCACTGTTAAACCACGATATTTCATCGTAAAGCATGAAAGAAATATGTTTATTCATTCAACTTTCTGAAAATGTGTGTTTAAGGTTTAAAACTGTTTTTAACGTCATAACAAAATGGAAATAATTGAAATACACGGTATATTTCTTCTTTTCTTTCTTAGTATTTTATACAATAATCATGGTATTATAAAATCAGTGTTATGTACTAAAAAGGACAAAACGTTCGAACAACAGTGCTCGTGTACAATTGCATATATGGATGGATATAATACAATTTCTTGCATTTTGAAAGACGGTAACCACAACTACAATTTATGTCTGACGGAGAACGCACAGATAATTGATCGGTTTGTTATACAAGGAAATGGATTTTATTTATTTCAAAATGAAAGTTTTCACGAAGTGTTTTCTTCAGTTGAAATGTTGGATATATCAAACAATGAAGACGACTTTGTCGTCACTTTTTCATTTCTGTCAATCTTTAGCAAGCTACACAGTCTACGTCTGTATAACTGTAATATAGTTGACATTGAATATGAAGCGTTCAAAGGAAGTCCTCATTTAGATGTTATCGACTTGGCAATGAACCGTAAATTGTCATTCGAACAAGTGACTAGTGGTTTAATGAACAACGAATTAAGCAATCTCAAAGTTTTAAATGTAAGTGGCATATACAACCGCGAAGATCGTCCGACCATTTCCATAGGGGAACACCAGCTTGGAAGTGTTAGATATCAGATGGACTAGGTTGAATCTAATAGAGGATTCGTTCCTTTACTTACCAAATCTCAAGGTACTGAATATGTCAGGCACATTTATTATCGGCTATACGAATTGTATTGCGGCTATAGTAAAACTCAGATACCTCGAAGTGATAATGGACCATTGGCCCGTTTTAGTGAGAGGACAGAAAAGTATTGTATCTGCCGACGATTCAAAGTTCTTGTATAAACGTTCTACTGACACATGCCCTCCTTTGGAATATATAAATGCAAGCACGGGTTGTATAAATGCGAAAGAAATGCGTACACTGCAACTGCAACTGCAATTCATTAACATGGATACCTTTTTCTGGGATTTTTCAAACCTCAAAGACAATAAACTGACAAATTTGGTTTTATCTGGAAGTAAGACATCTAAACAGGTCTGCCCGTTGATTTCAAACATTTGAAGCTACTGGACGCGTCCTATTTGGAATCAGCATATCCTGGACGACCAATTAGTATGTCCTCATTTGTTCAGGACATTCCTTTGCTTGAAATATTACCGGGACTGAAAATTGGGTTGTTCAATGATACTGAACTGGCTAGTTTTATATCAAGAAATACCAATTTAAGAATACTTGACATAACATATAATGGCATCACATTTATTCCACGAGATACATTTTGCTGGTAAACATTAATATTTTAGGAAATGGTGTTAAAACTTTTAATGTGGTTTTGTCAATGAATATACACTTACAATCAATAGATCTTGAAAACAATAAATTGAAAACACCCGGTTATCAGTTTTTGGAGTCTTTACAAATACTTAACAGTCTAACAATATTAGACGTATACTTGAAATCTAACTTGATTGAGTGCAGTTGTGGGATTTTACGGGCATCGCAGCTGTACAAAGTCAGAATGTCCCTAAAATGTGAAAAAAGTGGTAAGCTGTATGACCTCTCTTCGAGCAAGAATTCCACCAACAGTTTAGAAGAGTTGTGTCAATTTCAAATCGGGTCTGTTCAAAAGTTGTTAATGATTTTACCTGTCTATAACAATCTTGTACGAGAAAGTGGTATTGTGTAATGAGGAAACGGTGTATACGGCGGAAACTAACGTGTCCGGCTTCCTCACCACGAACAAAACACATGCACCTTGGCCAGGAATCACATCAGGTACGACTTGTTGAGGATGTGGTCGCACACCACTGCATATCTATTACGTGCATCTTAGAAGTTTACATCTCAAACCTATGTCTGTATAATGTGTATTTCTTCTACATTAAAATTGCGTAGGCATTCAATTAAGACCATTTATCTGAACACCTCCCTTGTTCGAGAATATAAATAAGCATTTGAACATTTCATCTTGATCTCAGCACGTCTGCTTTAACTTATTTCAAGAATGAAATTATTATCCACTTGCTTAAATTGGATATAAAAAAACCTTTGCTTTTACTTATACGATCAAAACATAGCATTTTTATTCATATCGGTATGATAACCTTATCATATTCGATATACCACTTTATTTATTGCATTGTAAACTGTGTTCCCATTATTTAACCCTTTCCACAGGCTTAATAACTTATGTCAACGTATTGTTTTGTATGTTTTTGCTAAGCGCAGACCAGATTAAACGAGAACAATTTATAACAAAAATCAACATGGCATAACTCTCAAAACAATGTATGCCTCCAAAATATACCAAAGTGTATAATCCATGTTACTAGTACATTTCCAAAGAAATGACCAAAATATGGAATAATGGTACATATTCATTGCTATCATAAAATGATGGCGCCGGAAGTTCCATTGAGTTTATTGGATAAGTACAACTTCACAGTGGGACCCAGGGGTCTAACACTGCATAAATAAAACTTTAAAAATGTGCGCAGAATATTAGAAATGAATAGCTGATACCATCATAAATCCAAAAGAAATTGTTTACCTTTGCTGAAGAATTGTTTTAATTTATTAAGGATGATAAATGTCCTGCTGTCAAATAAGAACTGTTTTGCAATTTGTTTGGAATTTTACCGAAGTTTTCCGCGTGTTATCAAGGAAATATCTTCAATTAATATAATGACGAACTTTATCTTTATTATGTTTTTTATAATTTCGGTTGATATAATCATGGATTATAACATCTGGAAATATAAAATAATACAATTTAATCAACCGCTGACACTAATTTGCCATCACGGACATTATTTGGTAATCTGCCCTCTTTCAAATTTATATTCTACATTAGTCAAGGGTGTCCCCTAAATCAAAAAGGCTCTTTACTGTTCAAACAATTTGTCCCCAAAATACTGATTAACACTATTATTGAACGGTCAATGTTGCAGCTGTTTGCATATATGTACTTATATACATGTAAATATATGTATAAAGTATTTTTTGCTTGTTTAATGTGGTGGTTGAATTCTGGTATTTTGTGACGGAATTCGAAATTTTAAAACATTATGTTTTAACCGCAGTTGATTAGACGTACATGTTCCATGTGACACAGCGAAAATGCTCAAAGTTCAACGGCGAAGAAACGAAAGGAAAAGGAGAATAAAATGCATGTTTACAAAATAACATTCAATACAAAAGTTAATACATTGTTCTTTAGAATTATAACATAAACATCAGTATTATTTAATCGAAGCAATTTATCTCCCAATCAGTCAGATGTGTTTGTTACAAATCCGAGTAAATTTTACAGTTATCAGTTCACCTAACCGTAATGACCATTTAGGAGTGTTGGAAGACCGAAAAAGAGTATTAATGAAACAGCTATTTCTAGTTTTTCAATTATCACGCTGTCATGTCCATGCCTTCTGTGGAACGTTTATTATCTAGGAAGCTATCCCAGTTTAACAAGTTCACGGTGTAGTTATTAATTCTCTTGTCCCTTGGGATCATTTAATACGACTTATTGACTCTTAAACATAGAATACCGCTTCAGCCAGAGTCAGTGAAAGCTAGTGATGTTGACAGTGCTACATATAACGTTGCTACTGTAGGGCGGTTTCTCTGAATAGACAAGGCTAAATCGGAGCAGTATTCAATATCGTTTTTCGTTGTCCATAAGCACGCTTAAGTCATTCCCCTCAGCCCCTTTGTCAGTTTTTTACAGTGTCAGTTATCTTTACAGTTTAAGCAAAACACTTAGAATTAAGTGAAATCTAAGGCTGTCGACTTATTTATGCTTCCGACGGGTCTTATAATCTAGTAAGAAAGTGAAAAAATATCTACTTTTAACACCTTCAAAACTATTGTTATTTTTACTGCTTAGCCTGTCCATGTAGTTTGTTTATAAATTTATAAATTTATTGATCTGGGGGTTTACTTTTAGGGTTTTGACATGAATGCCTCCATGTAGCAAATGTATAAAAGTACAACAAAATTTTCTTCATGAAGGTAAACGTTTTTAAAATAAGACAACACAAACTACTTATTGCATATAATAGGTTTGTTTTTATAAATAATGTCTGAAAAGACAACAAAAACAACGTTGCAATGCTATTTTATCTATTTCGAATTGCCAGGCAGTCTTTCAATTCACCAACAAGCGTTTGTCCAAGGAAGGCGTTTTTGATGGGCAAATGTGCGAGAATCTTGATTCCTTAGGTTCAAATCATTACTGTTCATCACATATTTTGAGCGTTTATTTATTACATTTATAGGTTCAAAATTCCCAAAATGTAATTATGACAAATGTTTTTCAAAATATAGTCGAAGCACATTTTTTATCTATATAAGAAAATCACACAGCCATCTGATCACAGCAATATATCGTATACCATAACGTATTTAACTGTGTTAGTAATACATGTTATTTATTTCCTTTAATTCCGTGGTTTCAAAAATGTTGCATAGGAGTCTCATAAATATTGACAGTTTCTTCTGCAAGTTATGCAAATATGGGAAATTTTGACCAGTATTATAATATCTCTTGGTAAATTGTTTTCTCTAATCCGCAGACACTTGAAAATTAAAACAAATAATATTTTAATACATTAAGTAAAATACAAATGTGGTCATATTATCATTGCCAAATCAACTCGATCGTCTTTGTAGATGGGCAAGTTGTCTTTTCACCTCATTCGTTTCATGGTTTTTGTCTAATCAATCATGTATTCGACTCGTCTTTTTTCTTCGCACTCCCCATTGCCCTCACTACATAATCCCACAAATCTGCACCATTGACATGAATCTAGTCATGTACGTCGTAGCGTAATAAACAGATATTACATGAACTAAACGAGCAGTCAAACATATTATTTCTTAAGCTTTGCGAAATATTTTGTAACGTGGTTTGGTTGTTATGCTCGTCTATAAAAGGATGTGGTTAACCGTCACATTCGATTTACTCTACTCAAAGCATTGACAATGTATTAATCATAACGAGCCAATAGTGGATGCAAAATCATTTTATATCTTTAATAGCGATATGAATATATTTGCGGTGACAACAGTATTGTGGTAAGGACATCGAGCTCTAGATAACATTGGTCTAGTCCCGGGTTTGATCATCGCACGTAATATTGTTGGTGATGTTGTTATTTTTGTTTATGTGATGGGGAATGACTGGAAGAAATTGTCCAATAAAAACTTGATCACTTATTTTTGGCTAGAATGAAATTATAACATTTGATCATCTTCACTCTTGTCTGAGAAGAACGGCGTTTTACAAATAATTGTTCAAATTTTGGTTAACACCCATTTAAATGGTTTTGTGTGTTCGGAAACACAAGCATAAGACACACAAGTCGTTCAATATTGAAGACTTTATTTCTTAAAAACAGTTGACATTTCCTTATAATTCAAGCTTATTACCCTCTTCAATTTATGGATTATGCTTTTCGCAGGACTTTTCGCGTTTAAAACATGCCAGCATGATAGAAACAATGCAAAGACCTGTGAACAAAGCCAAGTGCACTATACATTGTAAGGAAGTCTATATTGTCATATTTATCATTGTAATCAATTCAAACTGGATGGATGATGAAATAATTTGGGTTATTTGGTAATGGTTTATTTATCTCATCGTAATTAATCATGCAGAATATAAGCTGTATTTTTAGTTTTATTGTTATATTGTGGGTGTTTAAAATATCGCGGAAAAGTGTCCCTTTCTCATAAAATATGCAAAATGCAAAATAACTTTTTCATTGTGTAGATCGGTGCATATTGCATTATTTTACAACATGTGTGACAGCACATGTATTCAGAAAACATAAGCAGTCCTTATGGCAGCGTCATACATCGTAAAACGGCCCAATTCTTTAAGAATTATGTGCTTTTTTCCCTCAAACTCCACACACTCCAACCAGCACAACTGCGCTCATACCGCGAAAATGACATCCATTCCGCAACACATTTCTTTAATGAAAATATCATGCTGAGTTTACCGCGTCCATTTCTTAAAACGGCTAATGAATTTCTAAAATGTACTTTCTTTCTGTAGGACTACATTAAGTGTGGCAAATCATTAGGAGTGTTTAAGCTAAGATACTGACGGCGGGAAATCTTAAACAAATGTTGATTTATGCTCCAATATTATCAGGGTTTGTTTTTCATTTGAAGTCCAAGATTTTGTATAGCGTTAGAACAGCCATTCAACAAAAGGCTTAAAGATTAACTTACCTTAAAGTTTGTGTATGAATCCTTGTAGACGTGAGATTTTGTTGTCAGTTTTCTATATTTTCATTGACTGTACCGGCGTAGGTTTGCACCAGCTAAAACCAGATATTATTTTATATATCAATTTGTTTCTGAAATTTCAGTATCAAAGAGTAACGTAGATATAATATAAGTGTTTTCAGAAACATAACCGGGAAAAGATGGTGCCAAAACATGAGCGAAGCCCTTTATGGTGGGGCTGATGTCATTAGTTGGAGTTCTACACATAGTGACGTTATTTCACACTTCAATTGCTTATACATACATGTAATAGAAACGAGTGAATAGATGTGTTTTTTTCTTCCTGAAGATTTAACGATATATGTAAAATATCATAGTCTGTTTATCAACGCCAACAATTCAGCGGAGGCATCAACTACATACTGCCGTTAGGGCCATCGTCTATGAATGTGTTGATCTGAAACGCGATACTCGATCCAAGTGCTTGTGGATACCTTTTGACGCTTTTTTCAAGAAACGTATAAGACTGATATATTACAGATACAATAGCAGCATAGGCAACATATAGTCAATCAGAAAAGAGACCGCTATTTTAGTAGTAGTAGTAAAAGTGGTGGTTGCAGTAGTAGTAGTAGTAGTAGTAGTAGTAGTAGTATTAGTAGTAGTATTAGTAGTAGTATTAGTAGTAGTAGTAGTAGTAGTAGTAGTAGTAGTAGTAGTAGTAGTAGTAGTAGTAGTAGTAGTAGTAGTAGTGAATGGTAGAAGTGGTAGTTGAATTAGTAGAATTATCATTCATAAAAAAGACAGGTGCTGTTATCCGGTTTATATGACGTGGCGTCATTTCACTTCAGGATGTGTCATTCGCTCGAACGCTGTGCAATCTTTGTTTTCTTCTAACCGACTGGAGAGTTTAAGAGACGTTTCTTAAACGCCATTAAGTTGGTCGCTACTATGATCGTTCATTTACGATAATGGCAGATCGTAAAACTGCTCTGAAACGCACCCCTGCATTCGACATTTGTCACATGGAGGGCAAATTCTTCTTTGCGCATACGCGTAGAAAGGCGATAGTACGATGATGAAAACACGACAGGACGATGACGAAATCGCGACATCACGATGATGAAAACGCGATAGTACGATGATGAAAACGCGATAGTACGATGATGAAAACGCGATACGATAGTACGATGATGAAAACACGACAAAACGATGATGAAATCGCGACATCACGATGATAAAAAGGCGAAAGTACGATAATGAAAACGAGATAGTACGATGATTCGATGATACACTCAATCCGTTATTTAAATCTCTTTCTTTATTTTAGCCTATAAAGCATAGATACTATGTCTGTCTAATGGAGAGTTCTTTATCGAAGAACAGTGCAATTTTGGACTGCAAAATTAAGATACTATCAAAGAGCGTACTACTACAAATTAATTCAATCAAACCACCCAGGTCACAGATGACCATACACTGAAGAAATAGTATTTAAAGGCGGATAATACTACTAAAAAGATGCAGTAAGCTGTTATAAAATATATATTATATAGTGATACTGGTAATTGAAATTGGAAATCATTTCCACTAGTATTTCATGTTTAGCAAATCAGCAACGTCAGCTTTAACCAATGCTTAAAGCAAGTTAATTAATGTGCGACCATATGTTTTGTCACGAATCATATTTTCGGATTGTAATATCCTTAAAAGTGGCTTGATTTTATCAGTAGTGTCCCTGATGTTGTTTCTGCTGTTCTTATCATGAAAGTGTTTCATATCCTTTACAAATTTTGTTCCTGGTGTTCTATTCATCTTGTTATTCTATAAACTGAACGCATTCAACGTTTCAACTCTTTGAATTATTTGAGTGTTTACATATACTTTACACATTCTATTTCTGCTGTTGTAATCATCTGAGCCTTCCGAGTTATATACACAAGTCTTGCTGCTAATATTTTGAGTGCTTCTATAAAGTCTATTTTGTTTACGGTTTTTTAACAGTATAAGTAGATGTCCAATGTAAAGTGGATAAATAGAGCGTTATGACGTGTACAAACATTTCATTGTGCGTTCTTCAAAGAAATGATTATTTCCATAGATGCTGTTAGAG
This sequence comes from Mya arenaria, assembly GCF_026914265.1. Taxonomy (NCBI): domain Eukaryota; kingdom Metazoa; phylum Mollusca; class Bivalvia; order Myida; family Myidae; genus Mya; species Mya arenaria. The sequence continues at coordinate 51,054,086 of NC_069128.1, read as the reverse complement.
TTTGCTATAACAATATCAGGACATTCATAGGTTAAACATGTTTTAAGGAACTTACAAAAATTAACCTGACTTTGTTTTATTCATGACCCATTGCATTAGTATCAATACTTATGTGAAAAACAAACTACAGAAGCAAGCTCAGTAACCCCGTTTTATGGCACAGGGTATACTCAAAGACATATAACACAAAAATAAACAATTACAAAGCAGAAACATGGAACAATATCACAAAACTCCATAAAAAAAACAATACAAATTAAACAAGTTTTCAAAAATAGGTGTGCTTATCAAGGATTGTGAATATACCCCAACCAAAAAAAAAAAACAAAACAAAAAAAAAAAAAAAATAAATAAATCGAATTAATAAAATATTGTTCATATCATCATGTATTTAAGCATGGTTTGCCAAAAGATGGTATAGCTTATTAAAGAGGGTTCCTAAATTCGCTCAACTTTGCATGCATGAGATATTTGAGGAACAATTATCTTTACATCACGCCGTTTGCACTAAAATACAAATACAATAGAGATTTGCAGATTAAGAAAAGCCAGATACTCTTAAACAAGTCCTTTTTATATTTTTCTTTCAAATTAAATCAGGCAACAATCTAGTAAAAGTGTTTTCCAATTGTTATTGTGATTTGAAACAATTGCATGTATCCTATAGATATGTGCTTCAATTCTGATCGACCAGCCTTTTATGCTTATTAAAGAAGAGGTGTACGAGCTATTTACACGTTCTTCTCAGTCATAAATATAGTTACGCATACCCGTTCAGGAAGCGACTTGACACTTCATGTTCTTTTGTATGAAATTAATATATATAATTCATTACTATTAATCAATAATTAATATATAAATTTACTTTAAAATGCTTAGTTCACCTTTTTTGCCATCAATCACAGACAAAGTGTGTCTCAGAAATAAACGGATTTTGTCCGCAAAATATCGTGAGCAAATTTGAAGCTTTTTATAGTAGCAATTGCGTCTACCCACTGGTAACAGTTACTGGAAATAATTTCCACTAGTCGTCGTTTTTAGCAAATCAGCAACAATATGATCAATATTAATATGGGTAAATTCTAGGTTACTTATTGCGTGACCATACTTTAATATGTCACGTGTCTCATTTCCGGAATGTCATATCCTTTAAAGTGACAAAACTTGATTTCATTAAACCCCTGTATGTTCTTCTCTATAGATGTTGTTTCTGTTGTTCTAATTATTTGAGCGTTTCCATGGATTTCATATGGCTTGATTCGGAGAACGTGTGGGTGTATAATAACAAGTGTGCGATAAATAGTATTTCTGCCAAAGTATTTCTGACTAAAACACTGTCAGCCGTCAAAATAATACAATACCAAATTAAAATATATCAACACCTTAAATGAAGACGTAGATGCCAACGTGTAAAACATTTCAAATTGCGCACTTCAAAAACTTGATGTCTTTCTTTTGTTATAACGTTCATTCATCAGCTTACGTTGATAACATAATGTGTCATGATGTATTTGGATCTATTTCATACGTAAGAATAAATTATCCTGATATTAAGCTTCCCAATTCCTCTTTTCTAAATAGATGAAACCTAAAGTGACATGTCACTCACAGCTTGATTTAATAATATTTGCCAGAACCCGGCTGTTATTACATAGATAATACGGTATGGGGTTAATATTTGCCTAGAAAGGCCAATATTATTTTCCCACAGTAAGCATCATCGTGTTCATCCATCTAATTATGTTGTTGTGAGGCAAGGCCTCTGTTAAATAAGGCATCTGATTGCTTTTTGAAACTTTAATAGCTAAACAAAATCATGACGCATACCGTTAAGTAAAATCCTAGTTCCTTATACGCTATGCAATAACAAACCCATAATAATATTTATTAAAACTTATTCCGGAAACTTATCTATTTACGTTACAAAAATCGAAAACTATTTCACCGACAGAGTACTAGATCATTTATTTGACTAGTGGCATAGCCACACTTGTTTTTTATTGTTTTTGTTTTTTTGGAGTACACCTGATAGTTTATATTGCGATCGACCAAGCACTGGAGATCATAAATATGTACACGTATGAGCCGCGTCATGAGGAAAAATGCAATACTGACAAGACATTCGAGTGTTGTTTATAAATCTATGATCACACAGTTTTAAACCTTTTCTTTTATAAGACTGTGTGAGATGCTCATTGTTTCAAACAATGACTGCATCGTAATTTTTTTGCAGTAGGTGCTCTGAATTGTATTCCTCCCTCTGCAGATATAGTTGGTATCTCTAATCATTGAAGTACTTATAAGTTTATTATATTAATTTGTTTAACGCATTCTTTGATAAGATTTACCTTTTACGTTTTTTTTCTTTATTTAGGATTTTTAGAGATAAGAGTAAGGTTTGTGCACGTAAACTGGTTTAAACCCCCAGTAAATTTACAATTTACCGACCGTTCCAAGGCGGCACCAATCAATCCTTGATAATCATACCTTGTTTGTTTATATAATATGTATGCACTGTGCTGTTTGTGGAGTTTTGTGCTGTTCTTCCATGTTTCTGACTTTTTGCTTTTGTGTTCTATGTCGTTGGCGTTTACCCAGTGCCATTAAACCGGGTTAATGTTTAAACTTTTTGCTACTGATCTTGTTTCTGTAGTTTTTTCCCATAAGTATAGAGACTTTTGATAAGTGTACTAGTTCAAACTCCAATTTAACTCGTGTTCAAGTTTACTGGAGTTTCACTGACCGATCGGCGGTAATCCCATTACTTTTTCAATAAAGCTATTTTTTGCGTGAACGGTCGTTTTGTGATGTTTGTACCTCAGGTGTTCATCCGGTGTCATTCTGGCCCTATCCTTTTGGGTAAACAGCGTTTGTATTTGACTATTTGACTAATGAACCTGTCATTATAGTTTTCGCTGTTTTATAATTGTATTGTTTTATTGCACTAATAAATATGATAAATGCAGATAGTTTTACATTTGGAAGATGTTATACTAGTATAACAAAATGATTTGTCTTACTTTATATAGTCTATTCAAAGGCGATTTCGAAACTTGTCTGACCAGATATTGTTCATCATAGTGTTTTAAGAGTTGTTGTTCTAAATCGTTGTGTCTTGTTTTGTGGGTGTTTGGCCCTGAGTATTGTGCCTTTAAACAAGATGTTTGTTATTTAAGTGTTTAGCAATTCGGCTTTTACATGACAATTCTCTTGTTTTTTCCATGAATATTTATTGCTAAACGTATGTATGAAGAACAAAATGAGGATATGATTGTTATTGCAATTGGCAGGTCGGAGATTGGATTTGTAATAAACCGTGAAATTCTGACCTCTTTACATTTTCGTTTAGCATTCGGTATAGTGGAATGCATTTCCGGTATGATAAGTGGGTTGTGTAGGGTCTATATCGATATATCGTGTCCATCTTTTAAGAAATGCTATTTTTGAAACAAACATTTCTTAATACTTTGTTGTACATAAATTTAGTTTTGTGAGTACCTTTTAAATAACAAAAATTGAAACCTGTAATTTTGTTATTCTGATTTCAATTTGATTGTAAAATTCTCGTGTACTTTCTTCTCTTTGTCATTGCGAGTTTGAACCGTATTTGATTGATATTCGATGGTTAATTAAATGAGTTTATTCAGTCTTTCAGTATTTAAAAAGCATTGAAGCGAAGCAAAGACCTAAGTGACGACTTTACTTGTTTTAAAATAAAAAAAATAAATAATAACTATGTTAATGCTTCCTGCGAAATGTCTTTCAAGTAGCCAGCGCGCATGTGCGAACCGTTTAACAAACTAATTGATAAAACCAAATATTGGCTAAATGCAGCATTTACAGCCAGTTTCGTTAGAAACTTTATTTTATCAGAATCAATCCGAAAATTATATTGGCGTAGACATGAACGTGGAAGTTGATGCAAATAAAATATATTGGCGTTATAGAATTATATTGTTGGCGACATCACATAGAAAAAGAACAACCTCCCGATCTGACATCAGAATCATGACTTTTTTGTGGATCACTTGCATATTTATATGTAAGAAAAAGAATCCTGCTAAAGTAAAACTTGGATGTTTCTTTCGCTATTGAGGTAAATGGGGGATGTGGCTCAGTGGTAGAGCGTTCGCTTTGCATGTGAAAGGCCCCGGGTTCGATCCACGGCATCTCCATATCATTTTATTTGATTAACTCCGTTGACTTCAATGAGGCATTACTATAAACATACAATCTCCATATCGTCGGTTCCGTGGTGTAGTGGTTATTACGCAAGCTTTAAACACTAGAGGCCCTGTGTTCGGGCAAAATCGGAACCATACTTATATACCAAACAAATAAAGTAAAGAGTTTGAGGACAATGTGTTTAACCAGTTAATTATTTAGTTAGCGGTGTCGATTTTTTTTACATTATATAAACGTAAAATCAAATCAAAAGTGGGAGGGCGCAAAGATCAGAGTTTATCTGAGAAAAATTAACACGCTCTGCTTTGTTTCGTTTCGAAATATTTAATCCATGAACATACCTGCCAAACCTTACAGTACAGCCAAAGAGTTATTCACTTGCAATACAAAACAAATCCGTACAAATCCCGAGTATGTGTATAATTTAAATTCTAATATAAATCACAGAAGCTTTGACAACTACAGCGACAATACCAATAGTTAAAACTTGTTAGCAAATTCACTGTTTCAATGCATACGGCTCGGACACAAAAGTACTGAACGATCGATACAAATACCAGACAGACAACACATACAATGTACAAACAAGTTGTAATGCCCAATACACATCAAACTAGTCACCTAAAACACCACAGGCAAACCGGTAAAGATAATCGATTGTTATAAAATCATATTGAGGTTACCGCCGCTATGGAACCTATACTAATTATATTTCATTATCGTTGTAATATGTTATTGTCCATACATATTTGATAACAAGCATCAAAATGCAGTGTCATCAATGCTGGTCTCAATTTTATTAAGGGAAAGGCATTACACTCTTATTATGTGCAAACCGAATGTCTCAGATGTTCTTAGCAAAGTCTTATATTTTATTTTGAGAATCATTAAATCATATCAAATTACAAGAATGTCCAGAAAAACACTGTTGGCGAAGATTGAGGAAAACAGGTTACCAATTAATGATGAATAAGCAGTTTATTTCAGTTCTTTCGATAAGTGTATCCTGCTTATTGTTATTTGGTACGTCTTTGCCTATGGTATATCAAGGGATTGCATTTTCATTGCCATTTTTAGTGTATTACATTTTGCAGAATGCCTAGAGATTGTGAGACATGTCGTCTTCATCTGATTTACGACGGCTACAGTTAAATCTAAAGAGATCAAAACAAGAAAAAAAAATTCAAATCAAATGTTGCAATACGAAAATGAAGAAGTTCCATCAAAAAGCAATACCTCATCAATCTGAATCAAATGAGACTATTGTGATAGTACGAGATCAGTTTCAAAATATATTTAAACGTATTATCTGACGATAACACATTTGAATGTGTGAACAAGCACCGCACTGAACTCTTCAAAAGCATTTTAGAGTAATGTCAATTCAAACATTTATCCCGTTATAAATAATCCCAATTCGATACATTGATTGTTGACATATTTTACCATTTAATTAAAAACTAAAAAACATGCGGCATTCAATGGACTGGTCAACACGAAAAATATGCAGGTTTAATAATAAAAGGCGAACGAAAGCACTTTTGGCACTCAAGTTTAAATCGATTGACTATTGTAAGACGTTTCGAGTTTCTGAAATTGGGGATTACTGACAAATACGCTGTGATAGGTAAACATTTTCTCTCCACGCATGTCAGAAAGTATGTACATTGTTATCCGTAACATTAATTTGGGCTGTAAATTGAGGTCGTTAGGTTATGTGCTTTAAAATAAAGTAATACATATATTACTAATACGAAGTATCAGGTGGGAACTGTTTAACCATTACCGGTAGTCTTTGTTTTTTTAACAGACCTTAAATGTCAGCAAACATTCAAAGAATAGGCGACACACAAAGAACCTTAACTGTTTTTTGCAAGGACAACTGGTTATTTACTTATTTATATAATTCAAAGTGGTGGACGTCTTTCTATCTGAATAATTACCCTAATGTACATGTATTCGCTATTCATTTTTGTCTCGAATCAAGCTTTGCACATAAAACTCAATACGTTTTCATATTGAAGCACATATTTAATAGATAATTGCAACATATAAAACACATAGTGCTGGCACGATAATGGGAATCCATTTGCTCCAACAGCTGACAGGTTGGCGAAAATCACCACTGGAGTGTGAATTGAAACGATAGTTTTTAAGAGGTTTCACATCACGAATTATTACTAAATTAAAATTGATTATCCTTGGTGTCAGGTTTTCCAAAGGGAAAAAACCAAACGCAGTATTTCGTTTTCTTTACCGCCAGTGATTTTGAAACTGCATCGGTTACAAAGACTGTAAATACAATTTTATTTTATTTTATTTTACTTCGGCTTGTGAATGATTTGCTTGATGAGATGGAACATCAGGAGGTTACGGCACTAATAGCTATAGACCTTAGTGCGGCGTTCGACACGGTCGACCACGACATTCTCGTCCATGTATTGACCAACCAGTATGGAGTTTGTGGATCAGCGCTGGAATGGGTGTATTCGTACCTGCGACCACGTGGCTGCTGCGTGAAGGTGAATCAAATTTCTTCATCTCAGCGCCATCTTACATGTAGTGTCCCGCAAGAAAGTTGTTTGGGTCATTGGCTCTATTTGACCTATGCTGGGACTCTATTTGACATTGTGCCCCCGTCCATTTCCGTGTTTGGGTTTGCGGACGACCATACAGCGAACGTTCGTTTGAAACCAACAACAATCGCAGAAGAGGCTGCAATTCAGGAACTTCAAGGCTGTGCTATTGTCATAAACGACTGGATGAACAATAACAAACTAAAAATGAATGCATCCAAAACAGAATTTATCATGTTTGGTAGTCGCCCGCAGTTGGATAAATGTAACACCAAAGAAATTGAAATATGCGGTGATAACATCAAATTGCAGAATTATATCAGACATTTGGGTGCTTTTCTGGATGCCACACTTAATTTCAAAGAGGATATCAAAAGAAAGTGTAAAACTGCTATGTTGAACTATTTTAAGATAAAAACTATCCGTAAGTTTCTAACTAAAGAAGCAACTGAGATCTTAGTTCTGTCATTAGTAATTTCACACTTGGATTATTGTAACGTCATTCTGCATGGTGTCGCTCAGTGTGAACTACATAAATTACAACGCATCCAGAATATGTGTGCCAAACTTGTTCTCAACCGCTTTAGGTGTGATAGTTCAAAACAGGCATTATATGACCTGCACTGGTTACCCATAAAGGCAAGAATTAATTTTAAGATCCTCACTTATATGTATAACTGTTCCGTTGGAAATGCTCCTCAATACCTTATTGAACTTTTGTCTGGAAAAAATTCAAAACGCACACTACGATCCTCGGAATCATCAATAGGATGCTATGTTGTGCTTTAAATAAGAAAAAGACCTTCAGTGACAGAAGTTTTAGAACTATTGGCCCTAAGCTTTGAAATGAACTGCTTCTGAGCCTTAGACAAAGTGATTCAGTAAACATATTCAAGAAACATTTAAAAACCCATCTTTTCAGAGATTATTATGCATTGTTTTAAAATGTATACCCATAAACTATTTACCAATATATTGCCGAGCTGTTGTCTGTTTATACGATGGTGAACACCCATCATGTTGTAAATAATTTATATACTATTCATTGAACTATGTATGTTGTTTACAGTGTGCTAATATTTGTTAATTTTTTTCCATTGATTACTGGTTATTTAATTATTGTGTCTGTATTGCTGTATTGCTTTTATTATCTTATAATTCATTATTGTACAACGCCATTGAATATGTATTCATATGTAGAAATAGGCGTTTAAGAAAATAAACAAGTTTCAAGTTTCAAGTTTCAATTTTATCCATAACTACTTTCACTTTCAACTCAATCCATCATTCATCTAGTATATACGCGCTTGAGTCCTAATTTACAAGAACATCATTTAATGGATTGCTTTGTAACATCTACGTGCGTTTAAAATAATTGAATATGGATTTAAATATGACGGTATAGTTCAATGTTACGCATCGTTATGCAATAAACATTAGCTTGTTGAAGCATAACTACGAATATTAAAAATATGTTTATAGATTCAACTTTCTGAAAATATGTGTTTAAGGTTTAAAACTGTTTAAAACTTCATAACAAAATGAAAATAATTGAAATACATAGTATTATTCTTTTTTTCTTTCTCAGTGTTTTAAACAATACTCATGGAATTATAAAATCAGTGTTATGTATTAAAAAGGACAAAACGTTCGAACAACAGTGCTCGTGTACATTTGCATATATAGATGGATATAATACAATTTCTTGCATTTTGAAAGACGGTAACCACAACCACAATTTATGTCTGACGGAGAACGCACAGATAATTGATCGGCTTGTTATACAAGGAAATGGATTTTATTTATTTCAAAATAAAAGTTTTTACGAATTGTTTTCTTCAGTTGAAATGTTGGATATTTCAAACAATGAAGACGACTTTGTCCTCACTATTTCATTTCTGTCAATCTTTAGCAAGCTACACAGTCTACGTCTTTATAACTGTAATATAGTAGACATTGAATATGAAGCGTTCAAAGGAAGTCCTCATTTAGAGGTTATCGACTTGGCAATGAACAGTAGATTGTCATTCGACCAAGTGACTAGTGGTTTAATGAACAACGAATTAAGAAATCTCAAAGTTTTAAATGTAAGCGGCATATACAACCTCGAAGGTCGTCCGACCGTTTCCATAGGGGCACACTTTTTCAGAAACCTTGCGAATACCAGCTTGGAAGTGTTCGATATCAGTTGGACTAGGTTGAATCTAATAGAAGATTCGTTCCTGCACTTACCTAATCTCAAGGTACTGAATATGTCAGGGACATTTATTATCGGCTATACGAATTGTATTGTGGCTTTAATAAAACTCAAATATCTTGAAGTTATAACAATGGACCATTGGCCCGTTTTAGTGAGAGGACAAGAAAGTATTGTATCTACCGTCGATTCAAAGTTCTTGTTTAAACGTTCTACTGATACATGCCCTCCTTTGGAGTATATAAATGCAAGCACGGGTTGTATAAATGCGAAAGAAATTCGTACACTGCAACTGCGATTCATTAACATGGATACCTTTTTCTGGGATTTTTCGAACCTCACCTGTTTCGACAATGACAATAAACTGACAAATTTGGTTTTATCTGGAAGTAAGACATTTAAACAGGTAGGCCCGTTAGTTGGTTTCAAACATTTGAAGCTACTGGACGCGTCCTATTTGGAATCAGCATATCCTGGACCAACTATTATGTCCTCATTTGTTCAGGACATTCCTTTGCTTGAAATATTACTTTTACCGGGACTGAAAATTGGGTTATTCAATAATACTGAACTGGCTAGTTTTTTATCAAGAAATACCAATTTAAGAATACTGGACATAGCATATAATGGCATTACAGTTATTCCACGAGATACATTTAAACAAAACATTTTGCTGGAACACATCAATATTTCAGGAAATAGTCTTACAACTTTTGAAGTGAATTTGGCAATGAATATACACTTACAATCAATAGATCTTGAAAACAATAAATTGAAAACACTCGGTTATCAGTTTTTGGAGTCTTTACAAATACTTAACAGTCTAACAATAGTAGACGTATACTTGAAATCCAACTTAATTGAGTGCAGTTGTGAGATGTTACGGGCATCGCAGCTGTACAATGTCAGAATGTCCCTAAAATGTGAACAAAGTGGTAAGCTGTATGACCTCTCTTCGAGCAAGAATTCCTCCAACAGTTTAGAAGAGTTGTGTCAATCGAAAATCGGGTCTGCTCAAAAGTTGTTAATTATTTTATCTGTCATCGGAGGTTCTTTTGTAATAGTTTGTGTTGTTTTAATTCGTTGTTATTTCCGTCGAAGAAAGAATGACAATTTACAAAACAAGGAAATGTTTATCGTTAACTACAACCGCAACGAAAAGCCCAAATATATTGTTTTCTTTTCATATTGTTCAGATGATGAGAATATTGTGATAGGAACCTTTTATGATATAATGAAATTCACACTCTCCAAACAGTTCGAGCATGAAGGACAAGAAGACTCTTTAATTTTACTCGGCGACAGACATTTCAAAATTGGTGAATTTCTTGATGACTGTATTGTTGAAGCTGTAAAAAAATGTTATGTTGTTGTGTGCTTTATCTCAGATTCATTCATCAAGAGTGAATGGTGCAAAAAGGAACTTCACTATGCAAATCTTGGCCAGGTACCAATTATTCCCGTGTATCTGGAAAGATGTAACACAGACGCTATGACGGGAATACTGAAATATATATTTAATACTCGGGCACGACTTTGCTGGTTTGACAAATCCGAACCGGAATATAACGCCCAAAGTGTAAATTACCCTCCGAAAACGATCGGAAATCATGCTGAACGTATACAACAAACGGCGGAGGCAAGCCATAGTGAGAAACAATGCAAAGAATTAACAGTTCACCAACAAGAAATTATTTTTAAATTATGCGATAGAATAGCTGAACACGTAGAAAAATGTTCAAGAGCTATTGCCAGAGGCAACACACATTGACATACTCAACAATGAATTTACGTCTCGACGACATGTATTTGTTTTTATACTACATGTATGTTATAGAATAGCAAAACATATATAAAAATGTATATTTAAATTCTTTTTTTTATTTATTTATTTTTATCTTAAATATGAAAGGAAATGCAAAATCAAGTAAGGATTTTTTTTCTTTAAAGTAGTATTACTGGCAGAGTAGAACACAGCTTATTGCAAGACGGGACTGATATTGAAATGCATTAATAAAAACCTGGAGAGGTGCATGAATCTAAAATGACTTTTTTTAAAAAGATAATAAAATAATACATAGCTGAATATGTTAAACTAATGGAAATCTTTACAGCTACTTATCTGTATCTTTTAGTGGTAATTGATAAAATAATATTGTTCGACATCCTCAGATTATTTTGAGAAGTAGTATGTATTTAATTGAATCCAAACATTTGAATTAGAAATGTATTACATATGGGCTTTAAACAATATAATGAAATAAAATCAACCATAAACAATATTTGTCCAAAACATTGTATATAAAATTAGCAAAAACAGTTGTAGTTGTTTTTGTTTAAATCTCGTAATGGGACATAACCGCTAAAGTAGTTAAAAGTGTGATTTCTGCATACCGAAAATGAGCCGTTTGACATCAACATGTGATTAATGCATACCGAAATTGAGCTGTCTGACATCAACATGTGACTACTGCATACCGGCAATGATCTGTTCGACCGACATCAACTTCTGTTTAAAATTAACACAAGTTATACACTATCTCTCTGATTCATTTAATGACTTAATGATAGGTATTGCAGGACAAGAACGTTTTTATTAGTTTCAATAAGGGATATTACTTAAGTAATAGTGGAATCACATCTTGTGATTTGTCTCTTATATAAGATGTTGTACCAATAATTATTAAAAAAATAACTTCTAACAATATTTTAAGTTATTACAAACGATTACCAACGACGATTAAGCGACGCTACGGGACTGGATGCGTTTTAGGCACCCTGATATATTTATTCAATTTGCTTTAAACATAGTGCTTTATGATTTACTTAACAGACATATTTCATCTTCTTTCATCTTGTTCGCATGCGTGCATCGAGTTTTGCCATACGAGTGATATTCAGAAAGATTTTGTATTTAGAAGTTTGGATAAAATATTCGTAGTTATTGAATGGAATTTGCAGTTTCTACATCCAATGGGAAAACATGTTAAAATGTGCTAATTAAAACCAGAGAATAAACATTTTTAAATATGACATGTTATATTATATAAATATCATAAAATGTCATGCTATTTATTGTAAGCATAATCCCATTCATGCGTCATGTTCGTTTTAAATGCTTTAACTTTAAATTGGATTCATTTTTATATTTTCATTGCATTTATCTAACTGATAAAATTTAACAATTCATTAAAATGACAAATCGTTTAAGCAGTTTTCCTTTATAATGAAGCAATTCATAAGTAATTAATTTGAGCAAACATGACATCTGTCCATGACGCATGTTATTCTACACATTACTTAACTTTCCATTAATGTTATAAATAACGCTATATGAACAATAGGTTTTCACAGGGAAAGAATGTAAAATAACTAGAAATCAATCATAATTACAGTACAACGCATTAACCAATTTGAAAGCGCAATAGCTGTAAATACGAATAATAGGGAGCTTAACTTGGAAAAAACAGCTGGATAAAACTACAAAGCATAAAGCAATGGAGGTGAAAGGTTAACTACAAAAAATCAGATAAGTATACACATTCAACACAGATTAACGTTAAACTTCTGAAGACAGGATATTCTGAACGTTGCGTTACAGAAGCAATCCATTTAGAAGTTTTTACACTGGTTTCGCATTTTCACTGAAAGGCGTCCATACCATCATCTAAGGACAGAAACATGGCGACAAGCTACCAGAGAACCGAGTCACCTATGTGATGCTGCTAAACGTTGAAGTTTATCTACTTCGGTCACGATGGAATTGGTACATACACTACCCTGTATAAGGAAAACCCGCGATAGTATCTCAACTACGATCGCTTAAAAAAGTACCTGTTATAGGACGAGGCATGAACAAACGAGTACACGCTTGGAGAAGTAAGGGCTGAGGGACCATGAGGAGCTGGTCCAGCGTCCTCTTAGCAAATGCCCAATATACATGCAGACGTATTGGAACTCAGTTCATACACACGTATATACAAGTCTCACTAATAACGTAGATGGTATGGTCTTTGAGAAAGAAATTGATGCGAGAAAAGTAATCACGCTAGCTTTCAGGTACTTAAAAGAGTTAACAGTGTACACAGTGGACAATTCAACATAGGATCTTAAGTAACTGTATATAAAATGAATGATCAACTTTCCCGCCATCAGGGCAGATTCTGCCAGGCATTGCATGAGCAAGGCTGACAGACTCCGGCATACGCACAGAAACCCTGCGACTCCTTCTCGACCCCGACATTTTATCTTTAAATACATCAGATCGTCTTCCAGCTGGTCACAATTGTATTCTGGCTGGCCATGGAGGAGGTACAGAGCGAGGGAATACTTCGAGAAGATTACAGGGTGACACACAGAGACATTGGAATCAACATAGTAAACATATAATTTGAAACGGTTATGAAGGACGTGGTAGGACATGATGTTTGGAATGTGTTTATGGAAACAAGCTAGTAATATTGAACTGCTGAAATATTTTGAATCTTAAATGCGAAAATATCGCATACATTATTCAACAGTTACTTTTATACTACAACATGTGCTAATTTCATTGTGTGAGGCACGCTATAATGAAACAATTAACAAATATTGAATACAAAAGAACTCTGTGTGAATCGTTTATCGACAGATCGGTGTTGGAACGAGTTCCTTCAATTACTTTTTTGTGGAATCATCACGAAGTTATGTCTTATGTGCATGTTAAACATACAGAAACTCAACCTTGTGACTCATTAAAGAATATGTCGGGTCAGTCCCAGTATAGCGGCGACGTTACGAACATCAGACTTAAATGTTCATACGATTCATGACTGCCTGTGTTGAAATGCGAACTGATGATGAGATACGAGACGTGATATATCGTAGAACAGAGGGCCATGTGCACGTGCAGGTTAGATTGTTATGACACATTTATACAGGACGAGCATCAGGTGAATTTGCGATATATTGATAATAATGGCAAGGAAAGATGTTCGTGAGCATTCGAAAAGACGATTGAGAAAAACCAGTTGGTGAACTACCACAACACGTTCACATGGGAGGGATACAACACAACAGAAGACCCGGGACAGAAATGGGCAAAATATACCGTTGTATTGTTGTAAGCTGCTCTCATACTATTGCCTGGACAAGGAGGGAAGATATATGTTGGAGCATCAGGACCAAGTATATGGGAAGTAGGAAAAAACTGTGAAGAAAACCCCGCTCAAGGGATGGACGGATTACTATAAGTGTTTGATACAGCTGTATATAGGGGAGAGAGAATTGATTGTGAAACATATTAAAACAAGTGTATGAAATCAACATGATTTTTTCTAATTACGATAATAAATTAAAAATTAATATATTAGAATACGAAGAATTGATAGTACTTGTTTGATATATTTATTTTCATCAGTAGAAAAACTTAGTATATTATAAATATTTTGGATTGAAGCTAATATTTTGATATCATTTCGTAACACATACTTTCAGATAAAAGTAGAGTGTTTGATTGCAGGCGAGTGGATAAAAGAGAAACAGTTTTAAGGGAACAATGCACTGAGTAGCTGAATATATCGAAAGTAGACTCTATTGTTTGACTCTATCGTAAATAAGTATTGCATGATAATGTAAAATAGCTGTAATAAACTGAATAAAACTAGTAATTGGAGGCTTAACGTTTCTTCCCAAAATATGGAGGGAATCTCATTACCAAAACTGTTTGGCCATTATTGGCCTGGTTGAAGTGTACGTTAACTGGCTTCATATGCGTAAACAGATTACTTTTCACATCCTGTTAATGTAAAACAAACACGTCAGATATAGACATTATTTAATGAATTAACGACCGAAAACATCAAACCTTTATTGTCATTGCTTACGTGGAAAGGCAATAACAACTGGCATCCAACATAGATACTGTACTTAATCTATTTTTTCAAATTGTCAGGTCTGTAGGGGTGAGCTTATACAGGCTCCATTTATTGAGAGCATGATACAGTAAAGATTAATAATGTATTGTGATTGTATAATCAATGCTTTATTGTTCCTTTTAATGTGAATATGAAAGTACCTATATTGTATCGTATGACACATGTGTCCGATAAGGTGCCGCAAAAATACAAATAAGGATATTAAAATAATTCTAAAACTAGCCAATAAACATATCCCTATACTCCCAAAGTATGTATTAGTTAATAAAGTTTGTACACCAATTCAGGTGCGATTTCAGAATTAGAATTGTAATGTGAGAGTGACTCAAAACAATTCAGACTCTTCCATTACAGATGAATGTTTAATTATTACATACTACTCTTGTTCATGTATTCTTTATATAGAGTGCTCAAGTTAATGTTAAGTTGGAAATTCCGGCTATGTCACCTCGACTTGTCTTCCGGCTCTGGTACCTCGATTTACCTTCCATCAATGTCACCTCGACTTGCTTCCTGCTTATGCACATTAATGTAAACCCTTTACTGTTCTACCGGCTATGTCACCTCGACTTATCGTCCGACTTGTCCACGTTAATGACAGGTGTTTTTTTTACTTTTCATCCGTCTATGCCAGCTCAGTTTATCCTGCAGCTATGTTATCTCGATTTATTTTTCGTAAATGTCATCCCGACTTATCATCCAGTTCATGCACATAAACGTTAGTCTTATACCTACCTTCCACATTGCGCTCACTTTCGATGAATGCACAACAATGTCAGTTTTGTAGCATTCTTCTCCTTCCCTGTCAACTCGACTGATCTTGCGGTTTATGTACATCAATGCTAGTCCTCTAGTTATCGTTTATTTCTGTCACCTTGGCTTATTTTCCGACAGTTCCACACCATTGACAGGCCTCTATTCGTCTTCCTTCTTTGTGACTGTGACCTATCTTCTATCTAAATCAAAAGGGTGGTTGTATTTGACTCGCAAACATTGTTTGTGATTGTTTTTTTTGGTGTTCTTTGTCTTTGGCGTTTACCCAGTGCCATTAAACCGGGTTTATGTTTAAACATTTTGCTACTGAGCTTGTTTCTGTGGTTTTGCACATAAATATCGAGTGGATTTGTACAGATTTGGATTGTTTAAATGGAAATCAAAATATGCAACAATCCATGAAAGTTTAATACGACATTCCAGATCAAAACGCAGTATGAATAACTCTTTTATAATATAATTTACTGGTTAAATCACTTTCAAGACACATGTTTTCATAACAAATGTCATCTTAATGACGCAAAATCTTGTTTTATGTTTTAAGGCCGTATTGCAATGGAGTGGATTACTGACTGTTTTGCAATATGCATCGTGTGTGAATTCATAATGGGTACAAAACAAATATCAATGTCAGTCCTCTACTAAACTATCGGATGAGTCATCTCGTATTATATTTCGGCCTATGCATACCAATGACAATACTCTACTTAAAACTGTTTTTATACATAACTTGTTATTGGATAAAACAAGATAGGTTTTTCGTGTTGTTTTTTCTTCGATAAAACACTATTCTATAGGCACATAACTAATGACGTCATAAATGACATGGGCGAAACATTGCAGATACTGTCCATAACATAATACATAGATTGATAATTCAAGTACATATGTTTTTTCATATAGATATTTAGTCTTTTAACTCTCTAGCAATGTACTTTTCTCAAGTGTTAAGGTTTAATTTATAATAACGGTTGCTAATTTTATTTGTGGACACTATGCCGCTTCAACTTTATTTTAATAACCTCAGAATACTGCAATTTATTATTACATTTGAAGTAATCGTTATTGGGCTATGTACGTCCTCTAGTAAATGTTTCAATTATGATTTTTGGGATTTTAGCCCTAGGCAATTTTGGGTTGGTCAGCTTCAATTTCAAGACGTTAATTGTAATCATGGCATCGCAGCAAAGTACTGTTTCGAACAAAAATAGTTCAAATATATTTCGTTACTTTTGAATCTATAGAGACCAATTTTCAATTGACAATATATCCGATGACAAGACTGCAAAGAAACATCCTAAAAATGTGAGGGAAATATAGAATCTAATAAAACATTGATGTTTTGAGCTTTTGAGAATACAGCCAAAGAGGTAAATACACTTTCAATACAGATCATTATACCAAATGCCTTCTTCAACGTTAAAAAAACAAATCCGTTCAAATCCCAAATATGTGTAGAACCTACAACTGAAAATTATAATCATTGACTATTTGTGAAACACACGATAAAAAGTCCGGTTCAAGCCCCAAAGTCAGATGTTGCTAGTTAAACCCCTGTTACTGGACGTAAGGCTAGGGCCTCAATAGCACTGAACGACTGATACAAATACGAACAAAACAACGTGTAATGCTATAGCAAAAATGACACTGAATGAAAGATACAGATGCAAAAAAAAACACCGAGATACAAACCAAACATCATGTAAAGCCTGGGCAAAAATGACACTGAGATACAAATCAAACAGCATGTAAGACTAGGGCCAAAATTACACCGAGATACAAACCAAACATCATGTAAGGTCTGGGCAAAAATGACACTGAGATACAAACTAAACAACATATAAGGCCTAGGCCAAAATGACACTGAGATACAAACTAAACAACATGTAAGGCCTAGGCCAAAATGACACTGAGATACAAACCAAACAACATGTAAAGCCTAGGCCAAAATGACACTGAGATACAAACTAAACAACATGTAAGGCCTAGGCCAAAATGACACTGAGATACAAACTAAACAACATGTAAGGCCTAGGCCAAAATGACACTAAGATACAAACGAAACAACATGTAAGACCTAGGCCAAAATGACACTGAGATACAAACTAAACAACATGTAAGGCCTAGGCCAAAGTGACACTGAGATACAAACTAAACAACATGTTAGGCCTAGGCCAAAATGACACTGAGATACAAACTAAACAACATGTAAGGCGTAGGCCAAAATGACACTGAGATACAAACTAAACAACATGTAAGGCCTAGGCCAAAATGACACTGAGATACAAACTAAACAGCATGAAAGACTAGGGCCAAAATGACACTGATATACAAACTAAACAACATGAAAGACTTGGGCCAAAATGACACTGATATACAAACCAAACAACATGTAAGGCCTAGGCCAAAATGACACTGAGATACAAACTAAAAAGCATGAAAGACTAGGGCCAAAATGACACTGATATACAAACTAAACAACATGTAAGGCCTAGGCCAAAATGACACTGAGATACAAACTAAACAACATGTAAGGCCTAGGCCAAAATGACACTGAGATACAAACTAAACAACATGTAAGGCCTAGGCCAAAATGACACTGATATACAAACCAAACAACATGTAAGACTAGGGCCAAAATACCACTGGGCGATAAATACAAATATACACAAAACATTTTATAAAGCTAGGGCCAAAATGTCTCCAAACGAGTGATACAGAAACAAACCAAAGAACTAAAGCGGTTCAAACAAATCTTAAAGCCAAACACACGTCCTGCTTGACACCACACCACATAAAGGCGTTACAGATTATTCGAAAAACAAATACCGTTATCAATAAATGTTTGGGTAGCTGCTGTGCACACAACTATATTTCAGCAAGGATATATTACATTCTCGTGCTATAGTTGATAGAAGACTATGAATAGTTTTCAATTACAATTAATGTTATCAATGTTGAACACAATTCCATTAATAAAGAAGTCGCATTACACTTCCACGATAATCATCTTCGAAACTTATATATCAAATGTTTATACACAGTCTTTGGCAGGAATCATTAAATCATATTTAATGATCAGAAGAACAAGGAAATACAATGTTGACGAAGAACAAGGCAAGTAGAGTTGAGTTACAGATTTAAAATGAATGATCAGTTTCTTTCAGTTGTGTCGATAATTGGATCCTGCACAATGCTATTCGTATTCAGTAAGTATTCGCCTATGGGACAGGTTTATCAAGGGATTCGAAGCTTCTGCTCATTTTTTACAAGTTATCTAAAGGGGATGTTTATTTGTTTGGATCACAGTAGTCCGAAAAATATACTGTGTTTTGCGGACCATTATTTCAGGCTTTAAATTGAGGTCATTTAGATCATTGCTTTTAAAGGAAACAAAAAAACATTTATAACAATACGAAGTTTCAGGTGGAATTCGTTTACCCATTTCCGGCAGTCTTTTTATTTTGTCAGTTGCTAAATGTCAGTCCATTAGTCCATTAGCAAAAACATAAAAAAAAAAAAATGACGACACGGAAAATATTAATTCGCTGCGTTTCGCATATCAAGCACAATATGTTTTTTTCCTTATTCATAGATTTTAAAGTGGTGGGCGTCATTTAATCTATATAATGTACCTCATGTATACACATTTGTATTTGGTGCTAGCTTTTGACGTCGATTTTATTTTTCATTATTCTTTGATAATAACGTTCATTACGTTTCATACTGTAGCAATTATTTTATAGATAATTGGTAGAAATAAAAACTCCAAGGGCTGTCGCTATAATGCCAATCCATTTGCTTCTTAAGCGCTGATTAAATGGGGAAACTCACATACGAAGTAAGGATGTAAATGAAAAAAAAAGGTTGTTTTTACATCACGAATTGTAATTAAGTTGGTTGCTTTTAGGTCAAGTGTGTCAAGGGCATCACAATTATAAATAGTATTTCTTTGTTGTGATGCAATTGTTCATGAGAATGCATTGGTTAGATAAACAAAAAGGGCAAACTATTACAAAATGGCTGCTATGAAATAAGTTTAGATTGTTGATTTAAAGACGACTCATTTACCTTGAAGAAGTCTAAGAAACACAGTGCTTGTTTGGTTTAAAACGACACAAATATTAAAGCAAATCAACTTACCAGGATTCGTTAAACGTATCTTTTCAAAACAATGTTGATAAAACCATTTTTTTGGAAACATTTACTCGATATATTGTTAAAAAACAATGAGTTGTACTCAATGTCATTAATTGCTACATATTAGTCTTTATTTTGACGAAATAGATCAACAATTTATATCACAGAAAGCGCTTTTAAAAAAGATAAAAAATATTTTTTGACTCACTTTTGATGTCATGTAATTAATTGAAGATTGAGACTAATAATTAATATGTTTGTGATAAAAGTTCCCGGCTTGTTTGTGATCGTATTGAATAGCTGGTCTCTAAATGTTTATTGTGTAATATTACTGAGTTTTAACTTTATCTATTTACAAGTATTGGTAATTAAGTTGTGTTAACTAACGTGAAATATTCTGGTTGGCACAGTCTTGTACGAGAGAATGGTATTGTGTTATGGGGAAACATAGTATTCGGCGGAAACTTACGCGTCTGGTTTTGTAACCACGAACAAAACACATGCACCTTGTCCAGAAATCACATCCGGGACGCCTTGTTGAGGATGTGGTTGTACAACACTGCCTATCTTTTACGTGCATCTTAGTACATCTCAAAACCTTTATCTGTATAAGGTGTATGTCTCCTACATAGACATTGCATACGCATTAAATCAAGACTATTTATCTGAGCACCTGTCTTGTTCGAGAATATCAATAAGCATTTGAACATTTCATCTTGATCTCAATACGTCAGCTTAAACTAATTTTAAGAATGGCACACCTATCCACTTGCTTACATTGGATATAAACACTTTTCCTTTTTATCCAGCATAGCCTTTTCATTCATATTTATATTTTAATTTAATAATAGTTTATTGCATGTATGTTGACAATAAAGCAATACAAATAGATCATATATATATACCTTATTTAAAATAAATGAGTGATTATCTGGCATGCAAAGGGATCGGGCCACGAGTTATACCAACATCAGTTACGGCCCTCTCCCAATCAATATCATATTTATATGATAACCGTAACATATTCAGTATACCGCTTTATTTAATTGCATCATAAACTGTGTTGTTGTTTTTTAACCCTCTCCTCAGGCTAAATAATTTATGTAAACTTAAGTGACTCTCTTATTCAAAATCAATGCATACACATGATTGTATAACAAACATGTATTTTGACCTTTGACCTGATAAACCTTTAACTACTTGCTTAATAATGCATTTATGGAAAATATTAATTACTGATAACAAGATTGTAACCGTGTATTTAAAAGCTGAAAACGCAAAAATATTAAATGATTGGTGAATGCTAAAAGATTTACTTTGATCTACTATAATCTTAAATGGTAGAAATACTGTGTTTTACGCACATTTCTTTCAAATTAAAATAGATAACTTTCATTAGAACCATTGTTTTCGACATTATTCATCCTTGTTGGAATAATAAAACAATAGTATTAATTGTGGTAAATCTTATGTGGGAGTAAGAGTGCATCTTTATAGTTGTGGTGTTATTTTGCTAAGCGCTGATCTGTTGAAACAAGAAAAAAACACAAACAATTAACAACAAAGCAATACTGTCAAAACCATGTATACCTCCCACAGATACCAAAGTGTATAATCCATGTTGCTAGTATTAAACCTTAATGCACAATTTCAAAGAAATGACCAAAATATGAAAGAAAGGAACACATTTATTGCTATCATAAAAAGGTGGTACCGGAAGTTCCGTTGAGTGTATTGGATAATTGCAACTTCACAGTGAAACCCAGGGGGCAAACACTTTATAAAATAAACTTTAAAAATGTGCGCAGAATATTAGAAATGGACAGCTGATACCATCCTGGCGCAGAATATTAGGAATGGATAGCTTATACCATCCTAAATCAAAACAGAAATTTGTTTACCGTTGTTGCAGATTTGTTTTCATTGATTTAGGATGATGAATGTCCCGCTGTCAGATGAGAACTGTTTTGTAATGTGTTTGGAATTTTACCGAAGGTTTTCACGTGTTATCAAGGAACTAGGTTCCATTAATATAACGACGTACTTTATCAGTATCATATTTTCTTTTATAAATTCGGTTGATATCGTCATGGATTTAAATCAATTAACATAACTATAACCCAATACCATTTAATTAACTGCAGACACTAACTTGCAATGCCGTTCGTTCTTTGGTTATCTGCCCTCTTTATTAAACTATCTTCTACATTAGTCAAGGGTGTCCCCTAAAGCAATAAGGTTCATTTCTGTTCAAGCAATTTGTGAAGAAAAATACTGGTTTTCTTTATCATTAAACGGTTAATGATGCAGTTGTTTGTATTTACTTATATGCAAATTATTTATTGTTTGTTTTGTGTGGTGGCTAAACTCTGGTATTTTGTAACGAAATTTCGAAAATTCAAATGCGCCAAATTGAACTGCAGTTGCTGAAAAAGCTTGGCGGGACTAAAATGCTCAAAGTTCCACATAGAAAATACATAATATTAAAGCGGCATATTCTCTGAATGTGTGCGTCGATAAGTCCTGGATCGGAAACAACAATCATCGATTGGTGACAGACAATGAAACGTGTAACTTGTGTCAAACCGTTATCCCATCAATTATGGAAAAATCTATTTCAAAGCGGATGTGGTATGTGCGTGTGTTTGTACGTTTGTGTATTTCAATATGTGTCCTTAGAGTCTTATCCTTGTGTCTGTAAACGGGGTTTTAATTTTCGACTTCTGGGCTTGTCCTTGTAGTTTCCATTGTATTGTTGAAATGTGTCAAGGATGGTATTTGACGTATCAACGATTTAGTTAATAGGAGATTGCGTGGAGTAATTGACTGACCTATACATTAAAAGAAATGAATAAGGAATATCTTATATTTTCGTTGTCCATAAACACGCTTAAGTCATTTACTCACACCCTTTGTCAGTTATCTTTACAGTTTAAGGAAAGCACTTAGAATCGTATCTTAAATGTAGGTGAAACCTAAGGTGGATATTGTTAACAACCCACGCTGTTTTCAGACTGTCGAATAATTTATGCATCCGACAGCCATCTCTAACTCTAATAATACTTTAACTTCACAAACATTTAAAGCTTATTGTCAAAAAGGCGAGTTAATGTCAAGGGCCAACAAAAAAGTAGTAATTGCGACATACAAAAACTTAACACAACAAGCAAACAAAAGTGTACAGTTTCATAAACTGGAACGAAAAACAAACAAACATATTTTTAACACCTACAAAACTATTGTTAATTTGACTGCATAGCTTCTTTATGTAGTTTTTTATGATATTATTTATTAATTGCTGTGGAATATACTCTAAGGAGTTTGACATAAATGCATCCATTAAGCAAATATATAAAAGTACAACCAAACTTTCTTCACGATAGTAAGCGTTTTCAGAACTAGACCAACACAAACTACTTATTGCATATAAATGTTTGTTTTAAAACGTATGTCTGAAAGGACAAAAACAACGATGCAATGATATGCTTCGTACTTTTGGAATAAGTTACTTGTTGTGCTGGTCATTTATATTGCACCAATAATAGTTGATCCGAGGAAGGCGTTCTCCAGATGTAATAAGTGGTCAAATTTAACTCTTACTGTTTTTTCCGACGGGCATACATTCCAGAACCCTGATTCCTTAGCTAAAAATTATTGCGGCCGATTATCAAGGACTTTTATTTATATTTATTTATCAAATACATCAAGCCAAAATGCCCAAAATGTAAAAATGATAAGATATATTTTTAAAATATATTCAAGGTACAATACAGTATATAAGCAAATCAAATAACCATGTGATTTTCCGCAATATAATTTACAGCATAAATAAATGATAAATTATATATTTCCCTTAATTCCGATGCATCATAAATGTAATTCAAAATTTATATTAAAATTGGCATTTTCTTATTTAAGTAATTGAAAAAGGGAAATTTGGAACAGTATAATGATTTTTTTAAATCATGTTTGCTCAAAACTTTATACATTTGAAATGCAAACATAACATAACATAACATAACATAATATTTATTCAGCATTAAATGACATATCATCTATAGCCAAAATGCAAAACATATGAAATAAATCATATGAAACAAATCATCGTGAAGAGCAAAGACATAGTCAATAGAGAAGTATACTATATATCATATCAATTCTCAACATAATTAGGTTCTGATCGTAACAAAAATGCATGATATAGATATTTACTAACACAGTGCATAGTTTTTCCGTTGTCTGAGGACAAAAGGGTAATAATTTTTTGTTTTGTTGGCCAATGGCAAAAGTATGGTTTAAAGAATTGTTTTCGTTTCCCGTTTCGATTAATAGGTCATGTGAGGAAACTCGAAATTTTGTAAGGGCAATTCTATATTTATTTATGTGTATACTATCTAGATATTTTTCTTGCTTGAGTTCATTTTTATACCAGCGATATGTTTCTAGTCTGTTTGAATTATTAATATCTGTATTCCACGACTGTTTATAAATATCAATCATTCTTTGTCGTATTATTTTGATCGGAATCGGTTGTATATCTTGATTTAACCATATTTCTGACATTCCAATTTCATCTAATATTTTCTTTATTTGATATGCCCAATTCATTCCACTGTATGTATTATTGTTGTCAACGTCATATTTTAACATTCTATATGTATTTTTAATTAATGATGTATTATTAGATTTTAAAATTCGTATCCAATACTTAAGCATTCTTATTTTTCGTTCAGTTATCATTGGGTGCCTTCCTAGTTCACCATATAAGGCGGTGAGATTCGTACTTTTCCTGACGTTTAAAACTTTTCTCATGAATTTGCAGTGAATTAGTTCAATTTTTTTTGCTGGATGGAATCCAATGATTTCTGAACCATAATTAAAAATTGACCCAATGAGACTGTCAAAAAGATTAGTTTTTTCTTTGATGTTAATGTCTAGTTGATTATAAACGATAAATAAATTATGTAAGGCATAAAGGGAATGTTGTGCAATGTGTTTCTGTGTCCTATTCCAGTTTCCATTCTTGAACAAGGTTATACCCAAGTATTTAAATGATTCAACAATTTCTAGATTTGTATTATTCATGTTAAAGATAAAGTTAGATTTTCTGCCTCTTTCGAATATCATAATTTTAGTTTTTAATGTATTAACTTTGAGATCCCATATTCCACAGTAGACTTGTAAATCATCAAGTATTGATTGTAGGGCCTGAGGAGTTTGAGCAAAAATAACAGCGTCATCGGCAAATAAAAGCAGATATAATTTGATATCGTTTATGGTGCAAATTCCTTCTATATTATGATTAATATTTGATAAAATATCGTTAACGAAGAATAAAAACATCAAACTTGAACTGGGGTCTCCCTGTTTTACGCCGATATTCGATGTAAAGAATGGAGATAGGTTTGTTTTATATCGTACACATGCCTTGACGGCACTATACATCGCCTTGATGGCCTTTACGAAACGGGTGCTTATATTTTCAGTTATTAACTTATAGAATAGATGTGATCTTGTGATTTTATCAAAACACTTCTCATAGTCAACAAAACAACAATACAGTTTCATCTTTGAGGAAAGTGTTTTTGCTATAATCGAATGTAAAATATACACACAATCAATCGTAGACTTTCCTTTTTGAAATCCAAATTGATTTTCGATAATTTTATTATTTATACTACTCCACGTTGTTAGTCTATTAAGTAATATTTGAGAATATATTTTCGAAAGATTATTAATGAGAGTTATTCCTCTATAATTCTTTGGTTCGTCTACATTTCCCCCCTTAAAAACAGGTACTATTATACCATCCCCAAAGGATCTGGGGTATTCTCCTGTAGAAAAGATGCGATTGAATAGTTTCGATAGAAATGGTGATATATCTGTAAATATAGTTTTATAAATTTCCGCGACTATTCCATCCAAACCGCTACTTTTATTATTGTTTTGGGAAAAAACAGATACTTTAATTTCTGCCAATGTTATTTCTTTGTCAAGATACTCATCGCTAATGTTTGTTCTTAATTCTTGGTTTTCATTATAGTCTGAAGTACTATATAATGTTTTGAAATGGTCATTTAAGTCTGACGCATTTAAATTCTCAGATTTGGGTTGACTTTTTTTATATTGGCTTTTAATTTTATTCCAAAATTCCTTGGGTTTTGATTTACTCAGGTTTGCCAAAATTTCTTTTTCTTTTATATTAAATTTAGTCTTATGTTTTCTTTTCAACCTATTCATGCCGTAAGTTAGCACATGTTTTATTACGAACAAATTTATTTCTAGCCTTTTTAAAATGAGCTCTAGCATTAAAACATTCTGCATTAAACCACGGCTTTTTGTTTGGGTGTGATTTTCTTGTAGTTATATTATTTTGTTCTTTGGCAGACATACACGATGACGAATCTTGAATTATCTGTATGAACGAATTCGTTATACCGTCAGTATTTATATTAGTGTTTAATTGTTCTACTAGTAAAGACAATTGATCACTTTTTATTAACAAATTTCTTTTAAGTTCCTCATTTTTTGATGGATTCCATTTGATTTTATTATCATTATTATTAATAATATTATCATTGGTATTATTTTTCTCAACCCGCTTATTAAAAGAGAAAACGATCCCTGAATGATCGGAAAATTCGTTTGGATCAAGTATTTGAAAGTCCGAGACATGTATGATATCCTGAGGCTTAAGTATTAAATAATCCACTACGCTTGATCCATTCATTGAATGAAATGTATATTCGCCAACACCGTGATCGCTGTGCAGCCGACCATTACCAATAATATAAGATGTGGACTGACATAACTCGATCAGGCGTTTACCGTGTGTATCTAGCACGTGATCTTTTGAATCACGTGGTGAAATGTGAACATAATCTGACAGCTGATTATCATTGTCAATATACCTGTCAAATGTAAGGTAATCTATAACATTAGAGCTTCTGCTATTAAGATCCCCTACAACAAAACATTAACCAAGTTGAGAATACTTTTCAAAACCAACTTCTATTTCTTCGAAAAAATCAAATTGATCATTTCTTAGTATATTAGAGTTACTTGGAGGAATGTATGTGTTGCAAATATATACATCTTCTTCAAAATTAAATAAATCTTTACTGAACTTTATCCTAATTATACCATGTTGGGTTTTTTTTCTGCAATTTCAAAATACTTGCTTAATGATTGGTGATAATAAATTGATAGGCCACCGCTAAAACGGCCTTTCTTTGTGTTGTACGACTTATTTCCATTTAAATGCTCACAAAAATAATCTTTAATATTTAGATTTAAACAGGTGTGTTTAGAAATCCAAGTTTCTGATAAGAATATAACATCATACTTATTAACAATGTCTAAAAAGTCAGTGTCTAAAATTTTTCTCGAAAGACCATTAATGTTCCATGATATAAGTCTTAATTCTGGCTCCTCTTGACTGTCCTATGCACTATTGGTTTTATGGTCACAGAGTTTGCCGTTTACAAACTTTTTTGTTAATTTTCTATTTATATAGAGTTTATTTCCGGTGATACGGGCGGTGTTTCCATGTTCTTCGGCGTCCTTCACGATAGGGTAGAATGCCTTCCGAGCGTCACGGTACTCCTGTGGGGATTGCACTCCGATGCCATGGCCGGAGCTCTTCAGGGCATCTTTGATGGGCGGTTCGAGGGATTTTAACCTAACGGCCTCTCTTGATTTGTAGTTGTGGAATTTAACCACAATGGGACGAGTCTTACCAGCTGCCTTCGCCCCGAGTCGATGCGCACGGTCGAAAATCATACCCTCTGTTTCAAGCTGTAATTTCATCTTTATTAGGTCTTTGATGAGCTCCTCACAGTTCTCATTATTCTCAGGGGCACATTCAGATACCCCGTAAAATAAAAGGTTGTCTCGCATCGACCGCGCTTTCATGTCTAAGAGTTCCTCTTTGGCCCTTTCTGCTTCCTGTTGAAATGAATGTATCGCAGAATCGGGATTTTTACAAAATGTGTCTATTTGTTTCACTTGTTTTTGAATTGAATTTACCTCTGTTTTTCGTGAGTCATTTTCTTCACTTATGAAGCTGCATGCCTTTTCAATGTCGTCGACTTTCCTTTCCACCGAACTCATTCTCTCATCAAAAGCCGACAACTTTGATTTGATACTTCCTAGGGCCTGTTCAATTTGGTCAATTTTAGGTATAACTGTTTTAATTGATTTAATGTCCGACATAATTTCTAGAGCCCATGGGGGTGGGGCGTTACTCTGTGGTGTTGACGCCGCAAATACACCCGGTGACTGAGGGTTGAATCCATATTGAAATGGTTGTCCATAGTTAAGCACTGATGATTGATTGGAATTCATAACACTTGTTACATACGCTTGTGAATTATTGGCGAAATCCGGATCAAAATTTATGCACGTGTTACCCGAAGCGGCATGGTCACTGTTTTCAAGATGGCTACTCGATAGTGAATTACTCGCCTTTATCTTTTCACTCTTTTTCCTCTTGTTAGATTTTTTGTTTTTCTTTTTTTCGTTATCTGACATGAAGCCTGATGTTTACACAATACGCTGATGTCCAAATAAGTTTAATAATCCAGTTTTATTTAATTTAAATCACTAATATTCCCCGGAGAAAAACATTCCATGTCTTCACTCTTCACGCTTCACTACATTTGAAATGCAAACATTAAAATCGTCTAAAGAATCGAAATACAAGTTTTATCACGGTTTGGTCGTATTATCTCTGTTGCATATATCAAAATTATTGTCCAAGTAAGTGTGCAAATTGTCTTCCTACCTCGTTCGTTTCATTGTTTCCGACTGATCTATCATGTATCTGCCTCGCACTGATTCTTCTTACTCTCCATTTCCCTCACTACATCTTCACACACATCTGCACCACTAATATGAATATGATTGTTAAAGTCATAGCGAAATGAAATGGCAACTTACAGCAGTAAAATATATTACTTTCTTTGCTTTACTATTTCGTAATGTGTTTTCGTTGTTATAATGTCTTTAAAAAAAGATGTAGTTAACCATCACATTCCATTATCGATACTCAAAGCAGTGACAATGTATCAAGTACTCCGACCCATAGTTCTTGGATGCAAAATACATTTTAAATCTTTGATAGAAACTACACCTGTTTGCGGTGACAATAGCAGAGTGGTAACGGCGTGATTTAGATCTTTTCAAAGAATAGTTAAAAAAATCCTTCATTTGATTTAAGAGAACCTAAGAGTAATTGTTTTTCGCCAATTTTGTTAATATAAACAGCTTATCATATTACATCACAATAACGCGGAAAAGGTAATCACTTCAAATTTCTTTCAAACGTAAAATTGAAACGCTATTGGCAGAAATACATTTAACATATCGTAATTTAATACTTATCTGTTCATTTAGGTTTTTCGTGGCCTGCTGCTACAATACAATCATTATACGCCCAGCAGATCTATTTTAAAAAGTATTCAATCGGTTGTAAGAGGACCAGTGCACGAGAATATCGAGTAATCCCACAAGCCAATACATTGTATTTAGAAAGGTCATGATAATAATCTAATGTTAATCTTTCGACAAAATATTTCCATTTATCTATATATTATTCTGTATTTATTAATGCATGTATTTGCTCATTGATGTATGCAATACACTTACCGTCGAATAAGTAAGATACAGTTTTTTGTTGTTCTTCAAAAGTGTCCGCTTACAGACGAACGTGTAAAAAAGAGGACACTTTTGAAAAAAAAACTCGTACTGTATCTATTAAATAACGAGATAAACACTTTTCAATTTACATGTATATTAATATGCGTTAAATCGCGTTCCAAACATATCCGAACATATTGTGTTCATCGGAAAATACTCGCAATCGATAAAATCGAGTTTAAAGTTGTATTAAAAATGTTGATCAGAAAGATTTTTAATGATATTTTACTATAAGGAAAGAATAAGGCTTAAAGATTCCCATTATATGTTCCAAACAATTAGATTATAAATATTCGTGGTGCAATTAAGACGAACTGTTCTTAGTAAGTATATAAGTCCGATTCCACTTCACCATTTCAATAATAAAGCCCATGTAGAGTAAAGAGTTATCCGAAATATATCGTTTATGTGAGAGATATCACAATGAAGCAATATTTTAACATTAAAGAATTTTATATTAATTCATATAACTTGAATTTAAAAATATTTCAAATAACACATGACGTTAAAATTGCCAATGGCGATGTAAAGAAACGTCAGTATCATACAAATAATCCGAAGTACAAATTAGTTTTAAGCGACAAGTCGATCAATCTGTCAAGCAGACCTCTCATCAGCAAAAAAAGAGAAGCACAATTTGATAATACGTCTTCATTTACGACAGACCTAGACATGTTCTCATTACGACACTAGCAACAAAAACACATAACGGACCATCAGACTTTGTGATTGGCGGTTGTGTTTCCCCGAACATGCATACATGGTATGCTAGTATTATGCCCATCAGTATTCTTTTGTAGATGGTCACACAAAAAGTAACATTAATGACGACAAATGGGTTATCCGTCAAATGTAGTAAATATTATGTTCTCAAAGGGATTTGACTGACTTTCAGTCATGAGACTTCTCGACTTTCGGTCAAGGCATTCACTTGACTGTTTATCAGGGGACTTAAGTGACTTTCGGTCAAGGAATTCACTTGACTATCTATCAGGGAACTTAAGTGACTTTCGATCAAGGGATTCACTTGACTATCTATCAGGGGACTTAAGTGACTTTAGGTCAAGGAATTCACTTGACTATCTATCAGGGGACTTAAGTGACTTTCGGTCAAGGGATTCACTTGGCTATCTATCAGGGGACTTAAGTGACTTTCGGTCAAGGCATTCACTTGACTATCTATCAGGGGACTTAAGTGACTTTCGGTCAAGGCATTCACTTGACTATCTATCAGGGGACTAAAGTGACTTTCGGTCAAGGGATTCACTTGACTATCTATCAGGGGACTTAAGTGACTGTCGGTCAGGGATTCACTTGACTATCTATCAGGGGACTTAAGTGACTTTCGGTAAAGGGATTCACTTGACTACCTATCAGGGGACTTAAGTGACTTTCGGTCAAGAAATTCACTTGACTACCTATCAGGGGACTTAAGTGACTGTCGGTCAAGGGATTCACTTGACTATCTATCAAGGGACTTAAGTGACTTTCGGTCAAGGCATTCACTTGACTATCTGTCAGGGGACTTAAGTGACTTTCGGTCAAGGCATTCACTTGACTATCTATCAGGGGACTTAAATGACTTTCGGTCAAGAGATTCACTTGACTATCTATCAGGGGACTTAAGTGACTTTCGGTCAAGGGATTCACTTGAGTTTCTGTCAGGGGACTTAAGTGACTTTCGGTCAAGGCATTCACTTGACTATCTATCAGGGGACTTAAGTGACATTCGGTCAAGGGATTCACTTGACTATCTGTAAGGGGAATTAAATGACTTTCGGTCAAGGGATTCACTTGACTATCTATCAGGGGACTTAAGTGACTTTCGGTCAAGGGATTCACATGACTATCTATCAGGGGACTTAAGTGACTTTCGGTCAAGGCATTCACTTGACTATCTGTCAGGGGACTTAAATGACTTTCGGTCAAGGCATTCACTTGACTATTTGTTAGGGGACTTAAGTGACTTTCAGTCAAGGCATTTACTTGATTAACTATCAGGGGACTTAAGTGACTTTCGGTCAAGGCATTCACTTGACTATCTGTCAGGGGACTTAAATGACTTTCGGTCAAGGCATTCACTTGACTATTTGTTAGGGGACTTAAGTGACTTTCGGTCAAGGCATTCACTTGACTATCTATCAGGGGACTTAAGTGACTTTCGGTCAAGGGATTCACTTGACTATATATCAGGGGACTTAAGTGACTTTCGGTCAAGGCATCCACTTGACTATCTATCAGGGGACTTAAGTGACTTTCGGTCAAGGCATTCACTTGACTATCTATCATGGGACTAAAATGACTTTAGGTCAAGGGATTCACTTGACTATCTATCAGGGGGCTTAAGTGACATTCGGTCAAGGGATTCACTTGACTATCTATCAGGGGACTTAAGTGACTTTAGGTCAAGGCATTCACTTGACTATCTGTCAGGGGACTTAAGTGACTTTCGGTCAAGGCATCCACTTGACTATCTATCATGGGACTAAAATGACTTTAGGTCAAGGGATTCACTTGACTATCTATCAGGGGGCTTAAGTGACATTCGGTCAAGGGATTCACTTGACTATCTATCAGGGGACTTAAGTGACTTTAGGTCAAGGCATTCACTTGACTATCTGTCAGGGGACTTAAGTGACTTTCGGTCAAGGCATCCACTTGACTATCCATCAGGGGACTTAAGTGACTTTCGGTCAAGGCATTCACTTGACTATCTATCAGGGGACCGAAGTGACTTATGGTCAAGGCATTCACTTGACTACCTATCAGGGGACTTAAGTGACTTTCGGTCAAGAAATTCACTTGACTACCTATCAGGGGACTTAAGTGACTGTCGGTCAAGGGATTCACTTGACTATCTATCAGGGGACTTAAGTGACTTTCGGTCAAGGGATTCACTTGACTATCTGTCAGGGGACTTAAGTGACTTTCGGTCAAGGGATTCACTTGACTATCTATGAGGGGACTTAAGTGACTTTCGGTAAAGGAATTCACTTGACTATCTATCAGGGGACTTAAGTGACTTTCGGTCAAGGGATTCACTTGACTATCTATCAGGGGACTTAAGTGACTTTCGGTCAAGGGATTCACTTGACTATCTATCAGGGGACTTAAGTGACTTTCGATCAAGAGATTCACTTGACTATCTATCAGGGGACTTAAATGACTTTCGCTCAAGGGATGTACTTGACTATCTATCAGGGGAATTAAGTGACTATCGGTCAAGTGACTTCACTGACTATCGGTCAAGGGACTTAACTCACTATCGGTAAAGGGATTTAACTGACTACGGGTCAAGGAGTTTTACCATTTATCGGTCTTGAGATTTAATTGACTATTGGTCAATATATTTAACAAGTTATCAGTCGATGCATTCAACTGAATATCGGTCAAGAGATTGAACTGATAAGAGATTAAAGAAGATCAAAGTGCTGAAAGCACTGATGGACTAGGGTTTATTCAGGGGAATGTTGACAACCATGTTCTAAGCATTGAAAATATCGGCTCACATCACAAGAGGTCACTGTTTAATGGGCTAGCTTAAACTTTAGACTAAAACTGCTTTCAAGCTGCAAAGGAAATTTGAAAAAATCTAGTTAAGTGTGTGTAGAGTGAGGGAGGGGGATGGGGGGGGGCTTAAGCGTTTAATCAGATAAAGTCATAGTTCTTTTGAATTTCTCAAAGTCGTTAAATCAGACTTGTACAAATTAATTTACGTGGGTGGCACACAAACTTCTTTAATTTGATCAAATCCTTTTATATCAAAGGACTGTTATTTGCAGTTTCAGAGAAGATTTTCAATGATGTAATTATATACTATATAGAAAACCTGTCACCTCTTTTTCAAGGGAGCTTTAAACCATAGGGCCATACTGTACAATCTTTGTAAAACACATCTACATTGTACACCTATGTCAGACTGCATACACAGTGCTATTAGGAAGTAGTTTTTATTTAAAAAGTGAAAAATTATTTTGTCCCTCTTAATTTGTGCTTGGTATTCAATTCATATAACATGTTACCATGATAACTTAGTGCTGTTGATAAATATTAGGCACTGCCTTCTGTCTAATGCTATTCATGTTACCGCTGCAGACTTTTGTACATAGCAAAACAAGTTGAGTAGACTAAGATGAGATGAATATCGTTTTTAAAGTATGAAATATTGAAATGTCTTTTAAATACTTTGGCCATCAAATTTCATAACATTGTGTCAGCAGTTCATCACACTGCTAGTGAGAATGGAA
Organism: Mya arenaria; assembly: GCF_026914265.1. Lineage (NCBI taxonomy): Eukaryota > Metazoa > Mollusca > Bivalvia > Myida > Myidae > Mya > Mya arenaria. The sequence goes on along the minus strand of NC_069128.1, from coordinate 51,020,353 downwards.
TACCAAACATTATTTTATTCTTTATTTTACACCCATCATCAATCCACATGCAATACATATCACAAAATACTTTAACCCATATTCCGCTCCACTCACTGTGCAATACGGCCATATACCACTCTTGTGACGTCACGTCATCACAAGTATGTTGCGCAATATTAAATTGACGTCATTAAACCAGTGAGTGCATCCTTAAAATGAAATTTATTATGCAAAGATGTGGCTTCTAAATGATCTAATCAGTAACGTATATAATAAAAGGGTTATTAGTACTGCGTTTTAATCCGGATATGGCGGAATGTCATATTTGATTCTGGTAGTTTTTTGTAGATTTTGATTTTACTCGGCTTGTGCCTTGTGAAATCCGAATCATCAAAAATCTGCTTGAGTCGAATACAACCTCCAATCAAAACGCAGTATTTATAACCCTATTATGTACAAAATCTGTTACCCCGTGGACATAGCATCTTTAACCCACAGGGCCATTGTAACTTTGAACATTCATTGTAAAAGACAACTACATACATGTACAATATGCTTAAGGAAGAAGTTTGGAAAAATTAAGAACTATTTTCTCCGTCTTAATTTGTATGCATAAGATAACTCAATAAATGCAGCAGTTGGCCATTCTTGTATTGACCTCTGTCACTGTCCTGGTAGCTCCCTTTCTCAATAGATGCAAAAGGTTGTAGGTTCATGATTCTCCTGGTCCAATATGTCATACAGAAAGAAGATGTTGAATGTAGAATCAAGAAGCTTTCTTTTCAGGCACTCCAAATTGAATAGTACTGTAACATTTGGAGTGCAAGCATTTGTTTGATTCCTAGGCAACAGGTATCAGGTGTTGCAGTACATTTGGCAAATACTTTTCACCCGTCCTTTTAAATCTAAAAAAGCTTTCATTTGGCAGAAGTAGTTCATATAACTATATTAAAGTTGCTAAATCAGAGTTTGAATAATTCTGAAAACTAGATGTGCCTTTAATTGCAACAATTTGAACTCCAACTCATAATGTCAATTCAGCTGGTTATGCAATACTGCAGTTTCTTGGTGTGGGGATTGCTTTATTTACTTGAATAAACAAACAGTTCTTTTGTTGGAAAGTACAATGTATTAACATGCATTTTTCCTGCCCTGACTCCATCCAAGCGTTAAATTTTAGATCAACATGTACTTGGGGCTATGTTTAATATCAGTGAGAACTATAACTTATGTTCAAGTTTAGTGCCACTTATGATTTTTCATTCCACATACAAAAACACTAACATGTTCTTTAAAACCAATACCCTATGTTATGTTAAAACCATTGCCAAGTTGGTAATTTTAAAAAAACAAGAAATTATATCTGGTCAGGGTTTGACATAGTCTTTCTAGACAGCTGGACTTGTTTTGCAGTTACTTTGAAAATCTTCAAAACCTAAACTGAACAAGGCTGGAGCAAAAAACTCACAATACCAAAAGGGGTTTTAAGACTGACGAGATCATCCTCACATCACCTATACCATTAGTTCTTATCTACAAACTTAAGTCAAAATAATAATTAATGTTTTACATAAATATTGCAATGAATAAAACATATTGCAATAAGTGCCAATAACATAGCAATCAAGTATGATCACTATAGGCCTAAACATGAGATTTAAACATTTTCCTGATAAACAATAAATAATTTTACTTAACAATTTTCTCATTTTTTATACAAGCTTAAAAAATGGTCTCATCTTCAATACCTCACATATTTCATGGCTTTCATCATTCAAACTAACATTTTGCTTGTTATTTCAATATTCAATGATTGTGTAAACATTCATAAATGATGGCTAAAATTAACATTCATGCTAATCATGCCTACCAAAAGCACCTGACTGACCAATCAGTATCCAATTTTGGCAGGGCTTATTGGTGGTTGATTGAACTGAACCATGACCTCCCACAATCTGCACTGATCAACAGTAGTTAATGAATTGTTTCAATTGTTCTTATTTTCATAAACTAAGAAAACAACTGCAGTGAATAAAATTTATTCCTCATCACTGAGAGAAAGCTCAGAAAAATGAACAAAGCCGAGTAGCATCTACGGTAGTCGGATATCAAACCCTACAAATGTATTCATCATTTTATATAACCGTATTTAGTAAATGTTAAATTTTTGAAAGTCTAAATAGTTTCATTTGTTTGTATATCAAAGAACATTTGTGTGTATAATTTTGAAGAAATGATGTGATTCATTTAATTTCATTCTTGTTTCATTTAGTGTCCAATCCCAAGCTTTCTTGTTCACATTTAAGTGCAAGAAAAGTCACTTAATTATGATCTGAATAAATTCATTATAATGTAAGGTCACATAAAGGATATATTGTGCTTTTTAAAAATAACATTTTTTCATCTGTTTAAAATTATATCAAATGTAGTGCATTGAAATTTTATTATGAGTTTAAAGCTGCACTCTCATTTTGACAACTTTTTTATTTTTTGTCACATTTTGAAACATTAATTTTCGAACGGAAATATGACAAACTACGAGCTGATTGTTATTCTATGACAGGAATAATTCAAGGGAATGAATTTTTGTGATTTCTAGCATTAAAATTGTCTGAATCGCATGAAAATTTATAAATAATGTAAGGTATTCTGACATTGGTCACACTTTTTTAACTTTGTGCTGTCTTCTTTTTGTTTGTCTCAAATTAATACAGCATTGGCTTCACTTGTTGTTTATGAAAGGGACTGTACACCAGATTGGCACCAAAAAAGTTGTTTCTTTCCTGTAACGAATCTAAGGACACTGTTTTAATAAAATATTCTACTCTTTGATATCGTTATTGTAAATAAAATACCAACATGAAAAAAAATGCAGTGAAGTGTCGTATCCACTATGCTATGAAGACTTACTTTTACTGGGTGGAATTTTCCAGATGTATACCTAACTCGCTAATCATGTAATAACATCAACGACAGATCACGCATAAGGAATGAATTCTACTCGGTAGACATACCTAGTAATCTGTTTTCAATGGAAAAACACGAAATAACTGCTATTAATAAATCATTTGTAAACTATGGGTATCATCAGTAAGTTTCAATGCATTAATTGTTCACATCGATACCAAGTTTATGTCAATTTTCTACAATTTCCTTAAAATTTTGGATTTTTCATCATTAACTGAGTAGAGCCCCTTTAAACTGTACCTTATAATGTCTGTGACTTATCAAATATTTAATAGTAATGGTCTACAAACATGATTTGTTTTAATTATCCAGGTTTCAAACTGCATTGTGTATGCGATTGAAAAGGTAATCTTGAAAGCTCACTTAGTATAATGTTTACAAATAACATTCACCCATGCAAGGTACTCATATTTGGATGATACATAAAGATTTGCACAGTCATTTATGTATACTTGCATTTATTGATAAAGGATACCTTTTTCAAATCTTTGATTTAGATTGCAAAGTATAACTTATATAAATAAATATATATTCTTATCTTTATCTGAATACACAAGCTAATGCATCAGTCAATTGTAACCGGTCCCGGAATAGCGAGGACTTTTACTTTCGGTCCAGCCAACCCCAGCTAAAATCCCCGCCCTGCGGAGATAATCTGATGGTAAAGTCCCCACCAAATGCCCCGCACTCAAGGGACATTAGGTTAAGCCCCATCCACACTGTATTTTCCGGGAAGACCTGGCACTGCGGGGCCACCTGAAAGGTACAAACATGGACCATTTCGCCGGCTATCCCCGGTATACCCCCGGATGTGGGAGCCGTGGTTACAATTGACTGGTGCATAATGATCCATAGTGATCCAACCTCATTCCAAGATGATTTCTGGTCTGTCATCGCGAGGTAAGTTTTTCTTAAGCATAAAAAAGCCTGGACAGCATTTGTGAAAGACTGTTGTGAGGTTAAAACTTCATTACTTCACTATTCCACAACATTGGGTGATAAGGGAACTTTATTGAATTTTTTTATTTTAATTTTGTTCCCTAAACGCCACAAGTCAACTGATTAATTAATACAAATTCAATTCTATCTCCACAATATTCGGCACTGCATTATTAAATAAAACTCAAAAGTTACACTTGTGAATTATTTAACCAAATACCTTTCCCTCAAATATTTCACAAATTAATAATGATCTATCAACAACAATGCATCACCATACTGTATCTCAAACTGATTTTTGATTTTCATTCTTGGCTAGATAACAAAAAGTGAGCACAAAGCGTCTTCAGAAAAAGAACTTGTAAAGTATGCACCAGTCAATTGTAACCAGCCCCCCCCCCCGCCCCCGACTTTCCGTCCAGCCAATCCCCGGTAAAATCCATGCCATGCGAGAACGAACTGGTATTAAAATCCCGTGAATAACCCCGCACCCCGCTGAACTAAGGTAAGAGCAATTCCCTGATATATTTTGAGGGAAGACAAAACCACCGCAATCACCCGGCATTGCGAGGACACTAGCTATGGCTTCTATAACTTTAATGTTGATATTTATTTTTTTGATGTTTACAACACGTCCAAAAAGGTAATATATAATGTGTTCGCTGAAGTTCTTTAGCAACGAGGACACCTGAAAGGTAAAAACACAGCCCTTTTCCCTGGTATATCTCCGAGGGAGGCATGGTAACAATTGACTGGTGCATCATAAGAGAGGAAATCAACATTGAGCATGCAAGATTGTTTTGTCAATGGCAATGGTTTATCACAATGTCATGTACTTACACTGAGAGTGGCTCCAAGACTTTTCTATGCACATAGGTAAACAATCATCTTATTCACAGATCCTGTGCACATGTTCATACATTTGGCTTCATTTAGAATGAAACTTCATAAATAAGTATGCGCATATTTGATATTTTTTATCTCCATTTTGCAAAATTGAAATCACATGATTTTTTCAAACGAACTTGTATTGCTTGAAAATTTACTTGTCAAATTAAAAATGCTACCCACGGTAAGATGAAAATAAATCCGTTTGATAGTGGTAATCATTCAATGGCGGCTTTGTTGATAAATTTCCTCAATAAAACACTATGAAATTCACGTAATCAGCATCCGGAAAAAGTGATAACATACATGTCTGAATCATTCGGCCGCTCTGATTAGAGTTAATGTTGAGGTCAATAAGTAGACTGGTACCCTGATTTACTTTTCCTCAAAAATATAAAGTTATACAGGTACGCGGCATATGGTTTTTAGTAAACATTAATAGTATTTGAACAACAAATACCAAAATTCATGTTGTATTTAAAAAAAGGGCTAAGTGCCATGCGATGATTAGTTAAAGAATCTTTGTATCGAAAGAAAATATCACGAAAACATGCAAATTATGTCAAAAAAAAACAGGGACCGACTTCGGAATACCAACATTGTATACAAAGGGTAACAATACTTTTTTAAACCAACATTCCTGGTTGTTTTCTATTTACAACGCACGCTTTATTCGCTTTACGTATGAATTCAAAATACATTTCGACTGCGCGACGGGCACCGCGGTTAGCTGATACTGGTTTCTTTTTGGATAAAAGAGAAAAAGGGTACCAGGCTTTCAATACAGAGCATTGAACGGAAAAATTTCGATGCGTACTTTTCCAATATGTTTATATTCTTATTGCATATAATCTGACCGTATGCAAGAACATCCATGTAGTCAACCCGATTAACTCACTCGCTACGTAATAATTTCTTGTGCTTCATTAAAAGAACAAACAGTTAGCTTGAATTGTTAGGAGAACTATTTGTATTGGATGTTTTCATTGTAATCAGTTCCGGTACTACTTTGATTATTCATATTCGCTTACGGCAATCCAATCAAAATACAGCGTATGAATACATTACGTCAGTGAACCCCCAGATGCGGCTTGAGAATGCAGATATCGCGTTTACGGCTATGAACTAGGCCACAAGTGCCCTAGTCCAAAAACTGCCTATTGACAAACTTATTACGCTGTAACAGCGCTGGCTTGAACTGAATATACGTATTTTAAACGTAAGAAGAAATCATTAATATGTGCTTTGCTTAATTTCATTCAAACACACATATATTTTAGGATAGCTTTTATGTGCTTTAACTGTTAAAAGACACTACAACCATCTGAGAGTGCGTTAAATACGACGATTTCCCGAATAAAAAGCAGTCTTCCAGTCTATTTAACTTCGTGAGTTATATAGGGACTGTTTGGGTTGTATTAATTGGAAATGCTTCAGTAGAGGCATAAGTGATGTATTTAATCGCTCAACGAGAATTGATACAATCCCGCATATCCATAGACATACATATTGTTTCTTTTATTATATTTCGTTACCCCTAAAACAGAGAGAGAAAAGCCTGACCGAAAGAAAAACCAACAAGAAGTGACAACAACAATAACTGAAAAAAAAACATTTTACAAAAGAAGTTAAAAATTAGAATTTTTTAGATTTCAATACCTAGAATAGAGTATTATGTCTATGCCCAAACATTCACGCAACATCTTTACCTACCCTGATATGCTTAATGCACACATGAAACGTTGAACTATCAATATTAACACAGTTTTTGAAAATCCGAACAACTCCCACAAAAAACTCAAATAAATCCTCACAGATATGTTTTAAAATTTCAAAATATGTGCGAGCACAAACCTTTACTTTAACTATTTTACACACCGACTTAAGATCAGAAAAGTAATTGCCTTTCTCTAACAAATAATAATGTTCCAAAACATTCCACAAATTCCTCTAAAATTCTATAAGAATCTGCTTTATTCTAAAATTTGACCTTTTTTCTTTATCTAGCAAGATTTTATTTTAGAAACATAGCCTCAAAATGCATGAAGCAACAGCCCGATGTCGATTTATTGTTTTACTGTTAAATCTGGTAAATTGATTTTTTGTCAGAGCTCTTTCATATGATTAATGTATTTAATTTTTGAACACTATGACGATATATTTGCGGATGAAAACGTTCAATAAATCTTGATCAATGTTGCTGCTTAATGGATATGATTTTTTATTGGAAATAGTATGGAAGTGCTTAAACAAGGGCATCAATATTTGTTAGGCCAGATATTCTATATTTTTCATTTTAAGGGATGTTCTCAAATAAAGGTATAAGGCGGAAGGCATGCAAATAAAAATAAAATGGAGAAAAGCAAATATCTGTAATACAAATCAAAATAATTATTTTTTTGTCAGATTGTTCACGTAATGAGAATAGGAAGAATTAGCGGACGGTATTCAGCTTTGCTGTCGAAGAATTGTTGTTGGTATCCGTCTTCTTACCAGTGAGCAATACTGATAAACTTTTGTACCTGTTAAAATATTGCACACTATGTTGTTGTTGTTTCTTTTCCCAAAAGTCTCCAAAGCTCCTCGTCAAGGCTTCCATGACTTATTGCCTTTCATTTCGATTTTTGCGATATACTCATGGTGTTTATTGCTGTGGTTGACATTTTTAACTACATAGTCAGAGGATTTGTATTTTAGTTTTAAGCCCATTATTTGAAGAGAGTCAGGAATGAACTGATACGTACACTTATTTTCATTCTATTCCGAGTGCGTTACAAATGAGGCTGATTTCAAGCCGCAAGGCATCTTGATTTGCGGATTTGTCCTTGACACCTGAATGTCTAAGAAAAAAGAAAACGAAATACAAATTACACCATTTTACGGGAGTAACTTTATTTTGAATGTAAGATAATTATTCTGTTCATAAGATTGCTTTTTCTCCTTGCATGTTTTATTATTTGCCTTTGTATTTTACCAAATAGATTGTACACAAGGGAAATTCCGATAAAATTCACTACACCATGTTCTGCTATAGTTAACACTGGTGTGCACAATCCGCACAACAATCGGTCGTCTCCGGCCTCAATGTAGATTGCGGACTCGTCATCTACATTCTAGCGCAGGCGATGAATACGCCCATCTTCTGCTTTTTTAAGTGTTATTAGGCAACTTTATATTCATTTTTTTTTGTAATTTAAATATTATTAAATACTATTAGAATGGTAAAAAGATAGCAACAATAATAATAATGATAATAATAATAATAATAATAATATTATTATTATTATCATTATTATTAATAATAATAATAATTATAATAATAACAATAATAATAATAATAATAATAATAATAATAATAATAATAATAATAATAATAATAATAATATAATAATGATAATAATAAAAAATAATAATAATAATAATAATAATAATAATAATAATAATAATAATAATAATAAGCATAATAATATTAATGCTGCTGTTGTTGTTGCTGCTGCTGTTGCTGCTGATGTTGCTGCTGCTGCTTCTGCTACTGTCATTGCTACTGCTACTGCAAATGCTGCTACTTTTACTTCTGCTATTGATTATAATAATAATAAGATTAATACTAATACTAAAACTAATAATAATAATAATTAATAATAATAATAATAATAATAATAATAATAATAACAATAATAATAATATTTATACTAATAATGATGATGATGATGATGATGATGATGATGATGATGATGATGATGATACTGCTGCTGCTGCTGCTGTTGTTGCTCAGATGATGATGAATGTATTCGACTATTTATACTAAATCTCTCTTGAACAAGTTCAATGTTGAGGAATATCAATGTTAACTAAAGACCAAAGCGCGCAATGCAGGCTTCATATTCAATGTTTGGAATTCTAGTGGTAAAAAAATTGCTACGAAATTTGGCCAAAAAACCTTAGTCCCTTGATACGACAATTTACATGTAAACACTTAAACAATTCGCTCATAAATGCAAATGCCTTCCTACTAATGAAATGTTATTGAGAAATATCGAGGGAGACTTGCATTCAGTGTTCACTAATGAAGCATTTGAACATCTTCTTTGGCGATCGTCCATGCACTTAACTTATTTCGGTTCGTGGTTTGTAATTCGTTATCGTATGCATGTATTAGTAAGTAGTTGATAAGAATAAATGTTTTGATTATCTGATTGCAGCGCATAAATCGACAAAAATGTGATGATCCATTAAAGGGAGATAATATAGATTTCCACTCGATAGATGCACAAAAAGGTATTCATTGCAATGCATAAGGACTTTAACGTAATAATGCATTCAAATTGTTTGTTTTGTATATATGAAATGTAAAAATGTATTGTGCACCATTAAAGGTATGAACAATATTGTCAGGCAGTGTCAGATTTGTTTGATAATGGTTATGGAGTCTATCCATTTACGACTTTGAGACATCCAACAGGAAAAATAAATAAAAAAGTATCTTGTACAGCGGCGAAATTGAAATTGTTTATGTAACAACGACATTAAGTTTGCTCCGTTTTAATCTTGATATTGGATATCTTGACGAAGAACGAGGCAAATAGAGTTACAGATTTAAAATGAATGACCAGTATCTTTCAGTCATGTCGATAATTTGATCCTGCACAATGCTTTATTCGTATTCGGGAAGTCATCGCCTATGGGACAGGTTTATCAAGGGACTCCTTGTCAATTGACGTTTTTGTGTATATATCGTTTTACAAAATGACTAGAGATTCCTAACAGTTGTCGTGTTTGATTGGTTTAAGGGAATTACAGTTGAATGGGATGATTTCGAACAAGGTCATATCAGACATTTGTTTTGAAACTATAAATTCTGAAAGATTTATTTTGATAATCCATAGATTAATGAGAATCATCGAGGCGAAACTCGCTGACATGTTTTGTATAACGAATGCATCAAATGTTCGTTATCTCAAAGTATTTCCCAAGGCCTTAATGACTTCGACAAACAGAGTTTTGATTGTATTTAATTTAAAATGATACATTACGAAAATATAGCATTTCGTTATCAATCTGAGTTCAATGATGAATTGAGACTGCATGGACAAAAACGATATCTGTGGCAAACTATAGTTGAATTATAATTTAACGATAACGTACTTTAATGTACGAATAAAATCCCCACTAGTCTGTTCACAAACATTTTAGACTAATGGCAAATCAATAATTCACTTTGTAATTAATCATCATTTGAAACGTTGATCTATAAAAAGATTCGTCATTAAAATAATAATTGGAAATATGCATCCAACACTTAATATGTGCAGCTTCAAAAATAAGAGGTTGACATAATTCATTTTAGCACATCATTTTAATTTGAATTGCTGTTGTAAGACGCTTGGGGTTTTTAATAATCTGGTTTACCGACGATTACACTCATCAGTCTACGTATGACCTGTTGTGAGTTAGAAACCAGTCACATTATCAATTTTAATCAACCAGTATAATAAAAGCTTAAGTAGGGACCCAACTTACATGAAATAGACAGACTTTGACTGACGACCGACTGAGACGACATACATTTTGACGTTCCTGATATCTTTTATTGATTCATCTACATATGTACTTGGATTCGATGCTTGTGCTCATCTATTACAAGGTATGTAAATTGGATGTTACAATCAAAATAGTCCGAAAAAATGTACTTTGTTATTGGGAACATTATTTCCGACTTTAAATTGAGGTCGTTTAGATCATTGCTTTATAACGGAACAAAAAACAACAACATTTATTACGAATACAGATACCAATCAAGGGTTCAGGTGGGCTACATTTACCCGTTTCCGGCAGTGATTTGATTTTGTCAGTTGCTAAATGTCCGTCCATTAGCCAAAACATAAAAAAACAATTGACGGAAAATATTAATTCGCTGCGTTTCGCATATCAAGCAATTTATTTCCTTATCTATAGATTGGGGGCATCATTGTATCTAAGTAATGCCGCTTAATTATACACATTCGTATTCGGTGCTACCTTTTGAAGTCGATTTTATTTTGCATTGTGCTTTGATAATAACGTTCATTATGTTTCATGCTTGATAAAATATTTTAAAGATAAATGAAAAAAAATATAAAAATAATAACTTCAAGCGCTGTCGATATAATGCCAATCCATTTTCTTCTCAAGTGCTGAATATATGGCGAAACTCACATACGAAGTGCGGATGAAAATGAAAAAATAAGGTTGTTTTTACATCACGAATTGGTTACAAAATTCGAAAAAGCAAACTTTTTCAAAATGGCTGCTATGAAATAAGTTTAGATTGTTGATTTAAAGACGACTCATAAACTCGAAGAACTAAAGTGTGGTTTGTTTAAAACAAAATAAATATTAAAGCAAATAAACTGACAGGATTCAATGACCGTAATATTTCCAAAAAAAATGTTGATTTTTTTTTGTAAATATTCGAAACATTTCCTCGAGATATTGTTAAAAAAACATGAGTTGTACTCGATTGCATTGATTGCTGCCGAATATATTTTGTTCATTATCTTGACGAAACAAAATCAACTTAATCTATGACAGAATGCGCTTTTAAAAAAGGTAACAACATTTAAATGTTTACTCACTTTTAATATTTTTGTGATATTTGGTCCCGGTCTTTTTTGTGAGCGTGTTGAGTAGCTGGTCTTTAATTGATAATTGTGTAATATACCTGAGTTTAAACTCTATCTATTTATATTTTTTGGTAATTAAGATTTGTTAACTAACGTTAAATCATTCTCGTCGGCACACCCTTATACGAGAGAGTGGTAATGTGTTATGAGGAATACTTTATTTATTGCATCGTAAACTGTGTTTTCATTATTTAACCCTTTCCACAGGCTTAATAATGTATGTGAACTTATTGTTATTGCGTTATTTTGCTAAGCGCAGACCTAGTGAACCGAGAAAAATATATGATAAACAACAACATAGCATTATTCTCAAAACCATGCCTCCCAAAATACCAAAGTGTATAATTCAATTGGCTAGTATTGCGCCTCAATGTACAATTCCAAAGAAATGACCAAAATATGAAAGAAAGGTGTTGTATACCTTGTTTGAGCATAGCCGTTGTAACTTGATATCACATGATAACCTATGAATATATACACTGCCCGTGCATGTTGCGTGGCTTTTGCCTTGATATTCCTGTAGCTGCTAGTTCACTATATACCATGTAAATAAACTTAGCATAAATGTCCATCGACTGTTTCTTTTTGAACTAATGGACTTATATATAGCAATGTACTATTTCAAACAAATGACCAAAATATGAAAGAAAGGAACAAATATACTGCTATCATAAAATTGTGGCGCTGGAACTGCCACTGAGTGTATTGGATAATTGCAACTTCACAGTTGAACCCAGGGGGCAAACACTTCATAAATTAAACTTTAAAAATGTGCGCAGAATATTAGAAATGCATAGCTGATACCATCCTAAATCAAAACAGAAATGTGTTTAGCGTTGTTTCATGATTGTTTTAATTGATTTAGGATGATGAATGTCCCGTTGTCAGATAAGAACTGTTTTGCAATTTGTTTGAAACTTTATCGAAGCTTTCCGCGTGTTATCAAAAAACAAGCTACCATTAATATAATGACGTACTTTTATCTTCATTATATTTTTTTTTTATAATTTCGGTTGATATCGTCATGGATTTCAATCTATTATAGGAACTTGTGGAAATATAAACTAATACTATTTTATCAATTGCAGGCAACAATTTGCAGTGCCGGACATTATCTGGTAATCTGCACTATTTTAAAATTGTATTCTATATTAGTCAAGGGTGTCCCCTAAAACAATAAGGTTCATTTCTGTTCAAGCAATTTTTAAAAACAATTACTGGCTAACACTATTATTATATGGTCAATGTTGTATAGCTGTTTGTATATATGTATATATAAAGTATGTATTCAATTTGTTTGTTTAATGTGGTGGCTGAATTCTGGTATTGTGACGAAAATTCAAAAGAGCCAATCTTGACTGCTGTTGATGAATATGCACCACCTGGCGGGAAGAAAATGCTCAAAGTTTCACAGAGAAAATACAAAATATTAAAGCGGCACATTTTCTGAATGTGTGCGTCGATATGTCTTGGATCGAAAACAAAACAATCATCGATTGGTTACAAACAATGATACGTGTTACTGGTGTTAATTGGTTATCCCATCACTATGTCAATGCGTATGTGGTATGTGCGTGTGTTTGTACGTTTGTGTATTTCAATACGTGCCCTTTGAGTCTTTTCCTTGTGTCTGTAAACGGGGTTTTCATTTAAATATTCGACTTCTGGGCTTGTCCCTGTAGTTCCCATTGTATTATTGATATATGTCAAGGGTCGTATTTGATGTATCAACGAACGATTGAGTTAAAAGGAGATCACGTGGAGTAAATAACTGACCTTTACATTAACGATTAACAATTTTGAGGCTATCGAGAATGATTTTAGTTTTCACTGTATTTATAAACAGTTCAAAACCATGCTTAACATTCGCTCAGTCATAAAGTTATACAACATTGTAGGTTTTAATTGACAATGTATGGTTGTTTTGATACAAGTAAGTAAGTCCGGACCATATATTTAAAACATGATGATTGAAAAATGTGGATCAAAATTGTAGGTTGTTCTGTATAAAGAAACATATTTATAGTGTGATCTTTTTTTATTAATGAAGGTGAAAGTAGGCTGAGACGTCTTTTAACCTAAACATTATGTTTTGTTATGTCTCAAAATGTTATGTCCATTAAAAACGTTACTAAAGATATTAACTTATAATTGTGTTCAAAATTGTGTAACCAATTGACAATTTATATATGAATGCGAAATAAAAGCATAATTTAAAGGGCTAACATGCATCGTACAGGCGTCAATGTTATTTTATCGCAGCAATTTATCTCCCACTCAGACTCAGTGTGTTTGTTACGTTTCCTAGTAGATATGTCAGTTATAAGTTCACTTAAGCGTAATGAACATTTAGGAGTGTTTGAAAACCGAAAAAGACTATTGATAGAACAGCTATTTCTAGTTTTTGTCAATTATCACGCTGTCATGTTCATGTTTGTTGTGAAACGTTTATTATCTGGGAAACTATCCCAATTTAACAAGTTCACGGTGTAGTTATTAATTCTCTTGTCCCTTGGAATCATTTAATACGATTAACTGACTCTTAAACATAGAATACCGCTTCAGCCAGAGTCAGTGAAAGGTAGCGATGTTGACAGTGCTTTATGTATCGTTGCTGCCATAAGCCGGTTTCTCTGAATAGGCAACGTTGAACTCGGAACCGTATTTAATATAAAAAAAATTCGTTGTCCATAAACACGCTTAAGTCATTCCACTCAACCCCTTGGTTAATTATCTTTACAGTTTATAGCAAAGCACTTAGAATCTTTTCTTAAAATTAAGTGAAATATAAGGTAAAAATTGTTAACAGCCCATGCTGTTTTCAGACAGTCAATTAATGTATGCTACCGACAGGTCTCTCTAATTCTAATAATACTTTAACTTCACAAACCTTTAAAGCCTATATCCAAAAAGGGGTGTTCATGCCAATGGACAACGGACGTTGTCATGGCTACATACAAAATATTGACACAACAAGCAAACAAAATTGAACAGTAACATACACTTTTACGAAACAAAACAAACATCATCTTTTAACACCATCAAAACTATTGTTTGTTTGACTGCTTAGTTTGTCTATGCAGTTTTTAATGATAATATTAATTAATTGCTGTGGGGTATACACTTAGGGGTTTGACATGAATGCCTCGATAAAGCAAATAAATAAAAGTGCAACCAAACTTTCTAATTAGACCAACACAAACTAATAAGTACATATAATAGGTTTGTTTTAATACTAAGGTCTGAGAAGACAACACAATAACATTGCAATGATATTTTACCTTTTTCGATTTGCCAGGCAGTCTTTCAAATTAATGACTAGGTGTGTTGTTCTAAAACTATTGCACCAACAAGCGTTCGTCCAAGGAATGCGTTCTCGATGGGAAAACATGCGATAATCTTGAATCTTACAATAGATGAGCAGTAAACCATATTATTTCCTTAGCTTAGCAGAATATTTCGTAATGTGGTTTGGTTGAAATGCTCGTCACTAAAAAGATGTGGTTACCCGCCACATTCGATTTACTATACTCAACGCATTGACAACGTATCAAGCATTATGAGCCAATTGTTCGTGGATTCAAAATGCATTTTAAAACTTAGCAACATGCTTATTTTTGCGGTGACCACAGCAGTGTGTTGAGGACATCCGGCTCTTGATTGCATTCGTCTAGTCCTTGTTTTGATCACCGCACGTAATATTGTGGATGATGTTTTTATTTTATGTTTATTTTATGGGTGAAAGACTGGAAGATATTGTCGAATAATAACTTGATCACTTATCTTTGGCTAGAATGAAATGATAACATCTGGTCATGTTCACTCTTGTCTGAAAAGAACAGCGTTTTACAAATAGCTGGTGTACTAGTAGTTAAAACTCATTTTTAAATGGTTTTGTGCATTCAAAAACACAAAAATAAGACAAACAAGTATTTCAATACTTAGGGCTTTCCGATTAAAAAATTCTTATAATTATCTTTTCTTATCATTGAAGCCTATTTACCTTTTCCATTTATTGATTCTGAGTTACGCTGAGACTTTTCGCTATTTTGACATGCATCCATGATAGTGACAATGCAAAGACCTGTGAATAAAGCCAAAGGCACTCTACATTGTTAGGAAGTCTATATTTTCCTAAATTAATCATGGTAATCCCTTTAATTTACTTTTTTAACTGGATTTATTTCAGCGTGACTAAGCACTTTGTCTTTGTCGATGTTTTCAATTTACCTTAAGAAATAGACGTTATGTAGAATATAAGGTGTATTTTTAGTTATATTATGTTATTTTGTGGGTGTTTTAAAAATTCGTGGAAAAGTGTCTCATTGTTATAAAATATGCAAAATGCAATATAACTTTTTTTATTGTGTAGATCGGTGCATATTGCTTTATTTTACAACACGTGTGACAGCACATCTTTTCAGAAGACAATAGCATTCCTTATGTTTTCCCTCGAACTCAACACACTTCAACCAGCAAAACTGCGTACATATCCCGATAATGACATCAATTCCGCAATACATTCCTTTAATGAAAAAAAACATGCTGCGTTTACCGCGTCCGTTCCTTAAAAGGACTAGCTAATGATTTTTTAAAATGCATTTTCTTTTTGCAGGACGAAATAAAGTGTGGCAAATCATTAGAAGTGTTTAAGCTAAGATACTGGCGGCGGGGAACCTTTAGCAAATGTTGATATATGCTCCAATATTATCAGGCTTTTTTTTCTTCTTTTAAAATCCAAGATTTTGTAAAGCGCTATAAAAGCCATTCAACAAAAAGGCTTAAAGGTTAACTTATCCTAAGGTTTGTGTATGAATCATTGTAGACGTGAGGTTTTGTTGTCAGTATTCCATATTTTCATTGACTGTATCGGCGTTGGTTCGCACCAATAAAACAAGAATATTATGTTATAAGTCTATTTAGTCTGAAATTTCGGTATCAAAGAGTAGAATAATTTTAATATAAGTGTTTTCAGATACATAACCGGACAAAGGTGGTGCCAAAACATGAGCGAGACCCTTTTAGGTGGGGCTGATGTCATTAGTGTATGTTCTACACATAGTGACGTTATTTCACACTTCAATTGCTTTATGGTATAAAATACATGTAATAGGAACGAGTGCATAGATTTTTTTTCCTCATGAAGATTTAACGATCAACAGCAAAATATCATAGTCTGTTTATCAACATCAACAAATCAGCGGAGGCATCAATTACCTTTTGTCGCCAGAATCAGTTTATCATATGGTTATGTCAAACTGCATTCACTGTTTGTTAGTCGTGACTAGATTCATTTTAACTTTACCTCGTTGCTGTACAATCAAACACTGGTTTTACTTCGTCATTTATTAGGCGGTCAAGAATTTGGCTCTAAATAAGTGGCGTAAAATGAAGTCAATTTTAGTGTTACATTAGAAAATGCATAATGCTTGTCTCACACTTCTATCAAGGAACGTCATGTGATAAGTTGTTTACAAAATTATTGTAAATCAAAGGATACATAATTCAAACACAAATACCAAAAATTGTATTCTACATTTCGAAAACAATTTTTGTCCGAAAAATCTAGACAGAGTTTCATACAATTATTATTGAGACACTCCATCATGGCAACTGTCGGTTATCATGTATTTGAAACTAACATACGCGAAGAAGACCTATACTATATGAACCTGTTTATGAGATATTATACCTTAGGAAACAATATGTTTTTCAGGATGAATGGAGGTATGTGACGACGCCTGTAGAAAGGGGTACAAAGTCGGCAAAGTTATTCGAGAAAATCGAGTTTAAAGATTTATTAAAAAAATGATACTTTATGATATTTTATTATGACGAAAGTATTAGGCTTCAAGATTCCACTGATATATTCTAAACAATAAGATTAAAAGTTATTCTTGTTGCAATGCTGGTGGATTTTTCTTAGTTAGTATATAAGTCCGATTTCAACTCACCATTTCCTTATAAGAGCTCATGTTTTAGAGGTATCCAACTGAAATCGTTTATGTGAAAGATATCACAATGAAACGATATTTCAACATTAAAGAATTTTATATTAGTTCATGTAACTTGAATTTGAATATTTCAAATAACACATGACGTCAAAATTGCAAATGGCGATGTAAAGAATCGTCAGTATCACACAAATAATCCGAAGTACAAATTAGTTTTCAGCGACAAGTCAATACATCTGTAAAACAGCTCTCTTATAGGAAACAAATAAAGAGCACAATATGATAATACGTCTTCATTTACGACAGACCTAGACATGTTCTCATTACGATACTAGCAACAAAAACACATTACGGACAATCAGACTTTGTGATTGGCGGTTGTGTTTCCCTGAGCATTTCTAAACAAACTTTATTTGTGTTTTATATACATGCTTATTTGATGCGCTTTTATTATGCCCATAAAGATTTTAGTATCATACATGTACTCACATTAAAGTCACAATAACGAAGAATAGTGGGCTATCTGTCAAAAATAAAGATTTATGTAGTAAAAATTACGTTTTCCAATGTATTTAGCTAAATTTCAGGCACGAGACTTATCTGACATTCGGTCAAGGGATTCACGTAAATGTGTGTGAGAGGACTTAAGTGAATATCGGTCAAGGGACTGACTATCGGTCAAGGGATTTAACTGACTAATTGTCATGGAATTTTACGAACTATCTATTACTGAATATCGATTAAGAGTTTCACTGACAAGTGATTAAAGAAATAACCTGTCTATTGACAAACTTTCTGTCAAATCAGATTGCGCCGTAACAGGGCTGGCGTGAGTATATCCCAACTATTTCAATCGTCACGGTCTTCCAGTCTACAACTCCGTTGGTATAAAGGGACTGTTGGGGTTGTATTTCTTGGAGTTGTTTCCATAGAGGCATTGATGCTGTTTTTTTAAGCGATCAACGAGAGTTGATATAATCACAGGTAACCAAAGACATACCTATTGTTTCTTTCATTATATTCCGTTACCACTAAAACGCAACAGACAGAGAAAAAAACCTGACCGAAAGAAAAACAACAACAATAATAATTGACAAAGTAGTTTTACAAGAGAAGTTAAAGATTAGTAATGCTAAAATGTGAATACCTAGAATAAAATATAATTTCTAAAGCCCAATTGTTCACAAAACATATTTACCTACACTGATCCGCTTAATGCACACTGAATCTACATGAAAAATTGATCATTCTATATTAACATATATTTTTAATCTGAACACTTTCCTCAAAAGGTTTAAATCGATCCTCAAAGATGAATCCAAAATTTCAAAAATGTGCCAGCACTCAGTCTGGTGAAATCTTTACCGAAACTATTATTTTACCCAAAGACCCAAGATCAAAAAAGTGTTTGCCCCTTTTCTACCAAATAACAATGTTCAAGAACATACTACGAAATTCACAAGAAATTCTTCTCAAATTCTATAAGAATCTGAAATAGTCTTACACTTCTTCAGTTTCTTCTATAAAATTCATTTTTTCTTTATCTTGTAAGATTTTATTTTAGAAACATAGCCTCAAAACGCAACGAGCATCAGCCCGATGCCGACTTTTTGTTTAGAAATAAGGCGGTTGTTAAAGCTGCTAAATTGATTTTTTTTGTCAGAGTTCTTCCATGTGATTAATGTATTTTATTTGTGAACACTTATTTTGGTGGATGAAAAGTCATGATCAATGTTGCTGCTTAATCGATATGATGTGTATTTGAAAATTATTGTTAATACTATAACAAGAGCATAAATATTTTTGTAAGGCCAGATGTTTTATATTTTCTCAATTATGGGTGTTAGGAGAAAGGAATAAAGATAAAAAGAGATAGAGAAAAGTAAGCATCAGGAATAAAAATCAAACTGTTTTTTTTTCTCACGTTATGAGAATAGGAAGATTTAGCGGACGGTATTCAGCTTTGTTGTTGAAACATTGATGTCATACCAATGAAACATACTGTTACACTATTGTAAATATATTGCACCCTATTTTGTTGTTGTTTCTTTTTCCAAAATTATCCAAGGCTCCTAATCAAGGTTTCCATGACTTATCGCCTTACTTTTCGATTTTGGCAATAGACTCATGGTGTTAATTGCTGTGGTTTACATGTTTGACTACATAGTCAGAGGATTTGTATTTTAGGTTAGCCCATCATTTGAAAAGAGTAAGGATTTATCTGATACGTACACTTATTTTCATTTTGTTTCAAGTGCGTTACAAATGTGGCTAATTTCAAGCCACAAGGCATCTCGATTTGCGGATTTGTCATTGACACTTTGAATTTATAAGAAGCAAAGACAACAAAATCCATTTTACACAATTTTTCGGGAATTACTTTATTTTGAATGTAAGATAATTATTCTGTTCATAAGATTGCTTTTTCTTCTTGCATGTTTTATTATTTGCCTTTGTATTTAACCAAATAGATTGTACACAAGCAAACATCTGATAAAATTCACTAACTCACGTTCTGCTTAAAAACACTGGCGTGTACGATCCGCACGACAATCGGTCGTCTTTGACCCCGATGTACATTGCACATAAATTCAAGCGCAGGCGATGGATTGTCTCTTCCACTGATTTTTTAAGTGCTATCGGCAAACTTGATTTTCATTTCGTTTCTCAAACATTAATATTATTAAATATTATTATAATGGTAAAATAATAAAATAATAACAATAGAGTAATAATAATGATAATAATAATAATAATAATAATAATAATAATAATAATAATAATAATAATAATAATAATAAGCACAATGATATTAATGGTGCTGCTGCTGTTGTTGCTGCTGCTACTGTCACTGCTGCTGCAAATACTTCTACTTTTACTACTACTACTTATAATAATAATAAAATTACTACTTCTACTACTACTACTACTACTACTACTACTACTACTACTACTGCTACTGCTACTACTACTACTACTACTACTACTACTACTACTACTACTACTACCACTACTACTACTACTGCTACTACTACTACTATTACTACTACTACTACTACTACTACTACTACTACTACTACTACTACTACTACTACTACTACTACTACTACTACTACTACTACTACTACTACTACTACTACTACTAACATTAATAACTATAATGATGATGATGATGATGATGATGATGATGATGATGATGATGATGATGATAATGATGCTTCTTTAATGGGGCACAATGTATTTATCAGCTGCTGCTGCTGCTCCTGCTGCTGCTTCTTAAATGGGGCACAATGCATTTATCAGCAGCTGCTGCTGCCGCTCCTGCTGCTGCTGCTTCTGCTGTTGATGATGATGATGATGATAATGCTTCTTAAATGGGGCACAATGCATTTATCAGCTGCTGCTGCTGCTGCTGCTGCTTCTTTAATGGTGCACAATGTATTTATCAGCCGCTGATATCCATTGAAAATCCATTGCAATCTTATACTTAAAAGTAGTAAAAACATATAGAAAATTATACTGGAATCCTATTATACGCAAATATTAGTGCTAAAACAATGCAATCGATCCATGTGTGTATTCACGGTGTCCAAAAAAAAATTGAGCGAAGAAAACAAAATAATTGAGACTTAATATGATTGTGATTGGGTTTTCGGTTCTGAGTCCCATGGTGGCAAAACGTGTTCTGACATTTCTTTCCGAATTGACTTATTGTATAAGTTTATATTGAATGTGATTGATTTGCAATCTGTTCTATTTCCAAGACGTCGTTGATGCAAAAAAATGTCACGTTTATTTTCTGTCCAGGCTCTGATCAATTGACTGCCCATGATACAATAAAGAAACAAATTAATTATTTGGCGTCCTTGTTAGAAAAAAATGTCTAAAACCGAGAGTCAGTGAATTTTTGTTGTTGTTGAGTACTATAATATATTGATAACGATATTTTAGTATTAATTTAATCAGTGTTTGCTAAGGTGCCATATTGTTTGTTCTTCGTTTGTTTTTTGTAATACTTTGATCCTAAATACAAGATCCAAGAAAACAATATTATTGACTGGACCTTTTGATGTTTGGATTGTTCATTGTATTGTCAATTGCTACCGAAACAAGGCCTCGTTATTTATTTAAGTGTACCATTTATATCTCAGCAGCATTTGACAGAGAAAAAAATGAAAATATAAATATTGCTAATTGTAGTGTTCTTATTATTAACACCACTGACTCGCTCACAGTTGTATCGGAAATCAGAACAGTCGCTTTTGATGATTTCGTGGTCTTGCTATCATTACCAGTAGACGCCGTTAGAAGATATTCACATCGGAAGCTGTTATCTTTTTAGTGACACCACTATATTTGAATTCTTGTCGGTTTAGCAAATGTATTGGACTATTCATATTAAATCTCTCTTGAACAAGTTCAATATTGAGACATATCAATGTATTTGCTATAAAGCAAGGCGCTGGAAGCAGGCATTATATTCAATGTTCGGAATTCTAGAATGGTAATACAACTGCTATGAAATTTGGCCAAATAAACTTAGTCCCTTGATACGACAAATAACATGTAAACACACGTTGTTCAGAGAGAATCATGTAAACACTTAAACAATTCGCTCATAAATGCAAATGACTCCTTGCTAATGAAATGTTATTGAGAAATATCAAGGGAGACTAGCATACCGAGTTCACTAATGAAGCATTTGAACATCTTCTTTGGCGATTGTCCATGCACTTAACTTCTTTCGGTTCGTGGTCTGTAATTCGTTATCGTATGCATGTATTAGTAATCAGCTGATTTGGATTAATGTTTGGTTATCTGATTGCAACATTTAAACGAAAACATGTTATGATCCATTCAAGAGACACAATAGAGAGTTTCATGCGATATATGCACAACAAAGTATTAATTGTAATGCATTATCATGTTTTACTAATTATAAAGGCTTAACCTTCGGTTCGCGGTCTGTAAGTGTGAAGGGAAATGACATAAACACACCAACCTTAATGAACCAGAACGAAAACAATCAAAACATTAACAGTGGCTAATCCATAGTTCGACGTTGAGGGTTTGGGACAAATGTTGTGATATATCCTCCCCTTTTCAAAAGCAGACAAATATGGTTCTAATGTGAAAGGAGATTATTCGGGTTACCTTCTGGAAAAATAAAAGAGATATTTCTGTGACCATGCCGAATATATTGGATATTGCTGTGACTTAGTTCAATCTTAAATTTCAAAAATTGCTGTTTATGCATTTTTCTTACACTGTAGGAACGGCTTTAGCCATAAAACATTAATTTCCGAACGGAAATATGAAAATTTGTGATCGGATCTTTTGTCAGCAATCTTTTATCATTGCAGATATTTACGCAAAAATTTGCTCTTTCCAAGACAAAAAATAAAAAAGCTGTAAAAACGGTATATCTTTGAGAGTGCAGCTTTTAACCAGGTTTTTAACAATTTAGTTTTTGGCTAAGTTACTTTTTAGCACATATATAGAAAGTACAAAGTACATCATAGATGTTTGTCAAAATTTTATCGGTCTGCACATAATATCCCCTGCTTTCCATTCACCACGATCTCCCAAAATAAGCTGTGGCAAGATGTTCAAAAAAGCAACAAGCAAGTCTGCGAAGCAAAAATGCATTATGAATGAGTGTTTCCAAACAAAGCAAGGACAAGGATGACAATTTGTATCACGACCTTAATACGAATAGGTCGACGTCATGGTGATCATACGTTGCTATGGTGACGTTGAGTTCACCCCAATCTTGGGTGCTCGACTCCAGGATATACATCTTACCAAGAAAATCAAGTTCATCGCTGTCTATTTTTGTTACATAGAAAAAGAGCAATATATTATCAATATTAAGACATTTCTTTCTGCAAGTGACGTTTATGGCAGCAGTGCTGGCTTTGTTCTTCTTGTAAACGTACCCCTTCTTGTCTTCAAAAATGCGATTTTGTATGACGAAATAGAGTGATGCATACCATTAAGAGTTTTAAAACTAAGGTACTGACGGCTGGAACCATTCAACAAATATGATATTTGCTCAAATATTGTCTTTGTAGTCCACCAATTTGAATAACCTAAGTAACGCATTTCAGCAAAAAGCTTAATGGGTAAATTACCCCTTAAAGTAAGTATGCGTCCGTGTAGGTGAGCGGGTTTGTTGTCCATTTTCTATATGTTTCTTGACTGTATCGGCGTAGGTTCGCTCATCACTTAATATGTATGCAAAAAGCTACAGAAACATGCCCAGTAGCCAGTTAAACCAGGTTTTTAACATTTTAACTGTATTTTTTGCTGCAATATCGGTAACAAAGAATAAAATAATTATAACATTGGTAATTTCAGAAGCATTACCGTGAACACTATTATGTGTCCAAAAAACATGAGCGGGTCCCTTTAAAATTAATCACTATGTTTATCTGTATCTTTACTTAAGGGTAAAGGAATATTTTACTGTTTAAACTGTCCTTGATTTGTTTTTAACACAACTGCTTAAAATTAAAGAAAAATAATTTCGCATTCAAACATTTAACAAACATTCTTCCCGGAAAATCTAGGAAGCGATTCATACAGTAATTTTCTGCCTGCTCTAAATGCTAAACAGAAAAAGCATGTATTCTTAAGAAATGAATTCCGGGGTTGATGTCATTTTCGGGGTATGAACGCAATTGGGCTCCACGCGTACTTTGACCAGCCAAATTGCCTTCATATCCCCGATAATGACATCAACCCCGCAATTCATTACTTATATTTACACCAAAAGTTCATTATTTCATTCACTAATTGTAAAAAATTACTTCATTTCTTTTAAGAAAACCTTTCAGTAACCCTTTCTTACCCATTCTGTAAATAGAACGACCCGACTGTAAAGGAAGCATTTTTTTCAAATGACGTCACAATAACGCGGGAAAAGATCAACCACTTGAAATCACTTTTAAACGTAAACTATAAACACTTATGGCAACAATACATTTAAAATTTAAAAATAAACACTTTCTAAAATCTTGATTTATATATTACCTGCTGAAACAATACATATAATAACAAGCTCAATATTTTCATTTATATTGTTATGCAATGAATTGCGATCCGAACTTATCCGAAAATGATGCGTTAATCGATTGATAAACGAAATTGCCGAAAGGCAGTTCATTTAAGGAATGGAAGTTGCGGTGTAAATATTCTTCGTTGACCAAGACCTTTGGCTGATAATTGTCCTAGTGGGTAGAATAATTGAACGAGGTACTTCTATGATTAGAGATCCCAACTCTATCTGCAGACGGAGATCAATCAGAAAAAACAACAATATTTCTTTAATGCTTATTTTCGTAGTGTTATTAGTTGAACATTTATTTTTCTCAATAACCCCTTTTAAAAACGAAAGTTTTCTACGCCGCATGAAGGTCAAACGTGTAAGTGAAACATTTTCCGATAATAATTGAATAGAAACATTCTTAGTTTAGCGTGTGTTGTTGTATGATACAATATAAGTATTCAGTCAATGTTCCTTATCAGAAACAAGTCTGATTCGCTTGAAAACAGATCGTTTTCCGAGTAAAGAGTGAAGACCACGCTAGGTTGTTGACAAATTGAAAGAGGTGGGTGGGGAAATAAAATTATCAGTTTATCTGTTATGAGAATTTTCAGGGAAGTTCTTATCACTTATTACGACGGCAAACAGTTCAAGGAGATATTTTCGCGATTGTATAGCATCGCATATATGTTTGAGCAATGTTTTTGTCTAAAATTTGTTTTGTACGAACTTATAGCCTGAAAGTTCAAGAAAAATAGGTCTACCATATTTCATATAAACGGAAAGTGGAATGTTCCCTAATATTTACTAATTCAACCATTCTTAAATTTCATCTTTTGGGCAACATTTCTGATTCAAAATTAACATGTTTAATTTTGATCAAGGGGAACTACCATGAATTCTAAAAGTAGTTCTTTTAAGTTGATATTTTATCTCTTAAGTTTGCATTGAAGATATTGAATTGTTGTTATTTTACTGATAAAACACTATATTTCATCGAAAATTGTTAATGAAATAAGAACGTAATACTTGTAACACCTATTTTTACACACTTAAATATCTATTTTCACACACTTAAATATCCATTTTCACACACTTAAATATCAATTCTGTGTTCGTTGTCCCCAATAAAAATCCTTTCTTCCAATTAAAGTTTACCGTTCCGTTAGATTGCCTTAAAATATATTTCTATTTCAGAAACACTGAATATTATGGTTTTGAATAATTGACATTTATCATAGCTTTATATCAGTTGTTTATATGTCCACTTAAATCTTAATAAATCTTAAAGAATAACGGCAAAATATTTCTATCGATAGATTAATAGATATTATAATGTTTAGAGAACAATGAATAAATTACAAGAATATCGGAATTCTAGGCCAAAAACTAGTGGACAAATATTACTGTGCACTTACAATATACAGTTAAAAGTTAGCTACATATATTTGATAGTTAATTATCGTTAAATTCGTTCAACTATCATATCAATGAACAAGCAGTACAAGAGTGCATGTCCTATAGCATGTAAACATGTTAAGAATTAAATGATCGCATGTAATATGTATAATTACTCTGCACATAATATCCCCTGCCTTCCGCTCCCAAATAAGCTGTGGCAAAATGTTGAAAAAAGCCACAAGCAAGTCTGCCAAGCAAATATGTATTATAAACACATGCATTCTTGTATGGCTACGCTTGCGTCTTCGCATAGATATAAGTAGGCAAGTGTTTCCAAACAAAGCAAGGACGAGGATTACAATTGTATCACGACCTGTATGAGAAATAGTATTGTATTGGAAATGAAAAGTCTGAGTTTGGCGATTCCTGTTGACATAGCGAAATTACGTCCTTAAAATAAAGTGAAGATATTGTCATCTTAAATTAAAGAAGCAATAAACTGAGACGTTTTATTTGTCGTCCCACTTAGCGTGAAATGATTTGGCACGCTTCAAGATTTAAAGGATGTCTGTGAAAAAATCGCTAAAACGGTGACCACATTGAGACCATAAACTGCCTATTAGCACACATGCACGCACACACACGCACGCACACAAAGACATGCTCTCATGCGCGCGCTTACACATGTATGTACACACGCACGCACGCATACACACAAAGACATGACTACAAGCAGAAACATACACAGAGAGACACGCATACATGCACGCATACGCACACATAAACGCTCGCACACATTCACACAAGCACACGCACACAAACTCGCACACACACACGCACACGCACACGCACACACACACACACACACACACACACACACACACACTAACAAAATGGTTTCAGATAGAATGACAATATGTTTAGAAGGGAATGCTGTAATCCTTTGTAAATTTCTTTCCACAAATCACTCCCAATGGAACAATGACAATAACCTTCTGCTAGAATTCCTCTTTGAAGTAGACATTAAAATCGAATTAATAATAATAATAATAATAATAATAATAATAATAATAATAATAATAATAATAATAATAATAATAATGTGCGTTGTATTTAATGCTGGTCAAATAAATATTCGCGTGTCCGTAAGGAACTAATTATTTACAACATTCAAAAGTAATGGTTACTTACGTCAATTTTCATGTCTCTTAATACTGTGTTATGCATTTAAATACATGTACATTTGCTTTTTCATACACATTTTATAATCAAATGCATACGTATGAAGGTTCATGGTCAATTAATATAAGGCCTTACGAGCGTCAAACATAACCGAAGTCTTACATAGAGACCCGTTACACTACATAATAGATACAGGATCAATTCAAGTAGCAAATTATTTCAAGCCTGATAGACACTTAACGAGAGAAACAAAAAATGAGTATTCTTAAACTTTAAATATATATTGAATCATAACATTAATTTTTTTATACATATACATCTGCTTTTCTTAATGCATACCTGTTATCAATTTGAAAGCAATATAGGGTCAATTCTATTTGAAGCCTTACTTTAAATTCAATTCAATTCAATTCAATTTATTTACTTGATAAAGGCCTCCGGCCCAAGACAACATATTATACAGATACATATATGTACACAATGAGTGGAAAAGGGTTATGACAATGTTAATATTCAAACTTCTAAGATACAGCTTTACACAAATATTACATGCAAGCAAATAATAGTTGATAATAAACATGGTTCAATTATAAATAAATAATGTTAGAACTGTCAAATAAAAGTTATTAGAATTGACTATGTGAATCAACCAAGTCTTATCAATAATTAATTATTATATATCTGTTAATTACGTATTTAAATGCCAGGAATATAATTATAATACATTTACCAATACTTAAGAGATTTTAATTGTACAACTAAGGTGTTTGTATTTTAATACTAGTATTACTATATTAATATGCTCAAATTTTTTGTCTGGATATACATACAATATACATTCAACAATATAAAACAACATTCAATTTAATGCAATTATATAGATATGGTGAAGAGGAATTGTTAAAACAAATATAATAACAACTGTAATTAGGTTGTTTAATGTTGTTTAAGTAAATTTACAGACATATACACATATTGATTTCCCATAATTATAAATATGAAAATTTGTAAATGGTATTGTTGAAAACAAGACTTATCTTGTCTTATTGTTATTTTACTAGAACACATGTCATAAAGTGTATATAACCTGATAAGACACAGATAGACTTATTTGATATTTGAACTGATTAACAGAACAACTATGACAACATAACCTAACGGTAAGACACCATTACTGCATGGAATTATATCCTTTATCCGACAGCCTATTCGAAACGAAAAAATAGATTGTCAATAGGAAACAATATATATTTAAGACCTATATATATATATATTAATATATAAAACATTCGGCTTACTTCAACATAAAAAGTGTATTATATTGCATCAAATCATATTTATGACCTTTGTAGCATTACTATGTGGATCTCTGAGTTGAAATATTATAATATTAGGTATTAAATTCAAGACAATCTGATGGTAGATAGTACTAGATACTAAAATAGTATGGTAATTTTCAAACTATGGTCACAATTATGAATCTAAAATAATGCCATTAATAATACATGAAATGAGGGAAACTAAATACATGACTAAAATGCTTCAACATATAGAGTACTACTACTGTAATGCTCGTGATATACCATGTATATTTCCAAATGTTAAGAAAACATTTTTTCTAATACACAACAGAAGTATACATAAAGGCACATATATAACATTATGCATTTAATTATTATCTGTTAAATACAACTTCCTATATTTCATAGCATAAAATATGAACATAGATACATTTAATACAATTTGTTCATTTCTTGAAGACATCAGTACAGTAAATTTGTTAACAGTGGGATCAGTATAATATTTACTAGGCAGGTATTTCAACCTTAAATCATTATAGTGTTGGCACTTAAACATAAAATGGTACTCAGTTTCTGGTTCTATATTGCAGAGTTTGCATATGCGTCTGTCCCTTGGGGTGCTTATATATCTACCCCTTTCGATTTCTAAGTCATGAGAAGAACAACGGAAACATGCAATCGCATTTCTAAATTTTCTTATTTTTACAATGTCTAAATAATTTTCATGACACAAATTATCTTTGAACAAAGAGTGATAAGTTAACTTAGGACTGTCAATAACTGCAGAACGCCATTCCTGCAAGTACTGGTCTTTCAATGTTTGTATAATACGTGATATAAACAGTTTTTCATTGTTCACATTTTGCTCTAACCACACATAGTTATAACCATTTTGACATAAAATGTTCCTTACATTGGTTACCCAATTTCTATTGCCAATTTGGTCTTGCAAATATAATAAATCATATGCTTTCCTAACAAATCTATAATTAGGAAGTTTAATTATTCTCATCCAATATTTCAAAACACGCTTTATAGCGATAATAAACATGGGAAAACGTCCACAATCACCAAGCACCGGAAAGTTTATCGTATGTTTTGGTATGCACATATAACGTTTGCAGGCATATAGTTGTACTTGTTCTGTTGGTACCATCCTTTCTGCACCCCAAATTTCTGCACCATATAACAAGATTGGGACAACTTTAGTATCAAATATTTTGAAAAATGTAGATTTATTCATTTGTCCATAGTCATATAGTCTAGATAAAACAGTTAGCAACACTCGTTTTGATTTTAAAGCTTGATCTGACGCCATCCTATTTAAAGATAATTGTCTTGTAAGTAGTACCCCGACATATGTAAAATCATTTACAACATCTAATAACGTCCCTCTATAGTTCCACTTCTCAAATTTAGACAAGGTACCTCCATTCTTAAAAACAATAATTTTAGTTTCCTTAATATTGACATTTAAACCAAACTGATAACAAAATTCATTTAGTGCATTTAAAAGGCGTTGTAGACCACACGGAGTGTCAGCAAGCAAAGCCAAGTCATCTGCAAAGAACACAGAGTTTATCTGGGTAGTGTCTGGAAATAGCTGTATACCATTAAATGCCGGAGGTTCAATAAGCTTGATAAATTCATTTATGAAGAGAATGAATAAAACAGGTGACGCTATACATCCTTGCCTCAAACCAAGAGGGCAGTTAAAACTTTCAGACAATGTTCCATGATTTGCGCGAACCCTCCCCTTCACTGACAAATACATAGCTCGAAATGAGGAATAAAGTTTTCCATGTATACCGTTGGTCGACATGACATTAAATAACTTGCCTCTGTTTACAACATCAAATGCTTTTTGGAAGTCCACATAGGCCACGTATAACTTTTTACCACGTGTAGATAATTGTTTATTAACAAGAGAATGCAATATAAATGCATTGTCGACAGTCCGGTATCCTTCTCTGAAACCTGACTGATTTTCACTTAGCCTATTAAATATATTAATGAAAAATGTAAGGCGCCTATTTATAATGCCAGTGTATATTTTGCCCATAACATTCAACAATGAGATGCCTCGATAATTGTCAGTTACATCAGGATCACCTTTTTTGTATAATGGAATAATAATTGTCTCACGCCATTGACTTGGGTATGTTCCAGTAGAAAATATTCGATTGAATAATTTTCGCAAAACAGGCAGTAAGTAATTCAGGCTATATATAAAACATTCTGGTACTAATTCATCGCTACCTCCACTTTTACCCTTTTTAATATCTTTAATAACGGCTATAATTTCATCGTCCGTGATAGAGTCATTAAAAAGTGCATCCGTTAATTCACCTGTATATACATCATCTGGATGTGGTAATTCACTATCTTCGAGAGTCAAACTCTGAAAGAGACCTTCAAAATGATCTTTCCATTGATCGATAGATATATTTTCTCTTCTGGGTTGTTTATTAACAAGACGTTTAAATTTTTGCCAAAATGTCTGACCATCAGAGCAGCTATTTTCAAGATTCATCAGTACATTACTATTAAAATTGTCCTTTTCAGTTTTACAATATTCCCTATACTCGTTTTTCGCTATTAAATAGGCTGATAAGTTGACATTTGTTCTATCACGACGAAACATTCTCAGTGCCCGCTGCGTCTTATACTTTAATGTTTTACATGTATTATTAAACCAATTACTACTTTTCTGTTGTGTACTTTTAAATGTCTTTAAACAAGTCTGGCTGCATTCCTTTATCAAATCAGTTAGAGTAGACACTAGCGTATCTATATCAGTTAACTGGCTTTCAAGCAAAGAGTCAATTTCATTATAAAGTTCATCAGTAAATACATATGACAGTTTCTCTTCAAACGCATTACAGTTCTTCTGATTGAATACATATTTCTGTTTTATATTTGAGGTGGCGGTTGTATGATGATCTGAGTTACATGTATAACATTTGAGATGTACTCGAATAGGTAAATGACTGGATTCAGAACGAGTTTCAATCCCGAAGTCATTTATAGATTTAACTATATTATCCGTATACAGCAAATAGTCTATAACACTGCAACCATTATGATTAACGAATGTAAAATCTCCGACATTCTGATCCTTAAATAGTCTACCATTTGCTATTCTGAGTATATTCACTTTACAAAAGTCAATAAGCTTTACACCAAAGTTATTAACATGCTTATCATTCGATACACGTGGGGACATATGTGAATCGTCTAATAAATCCTCTACTGTTTGCAATTCTGGTATATTCCTATCAAAAGTAAAATAGTCCATTCGATCTCCAGTACGCGCATTAAGATCTCCCATAAGTAAGAAGCTTTCACTAGTCTGAATATCATATTCACGTAACGTGCTCTCTAGTAGGTCAACACCAGAGTTATCTTTACCTTCATAAAATGGAGAATTAATAGGTGGTATATATGCAAAGCAAATGATAAGATCTTCAAGCAGCCTTACAGATGTCTTGTCAACTTTAAGAAATATGGCAAAGTCACATTCTTCATATATTCTCGAGATATAACGTTGATATTCATTTCTGTAATATATAATTATACCTGCCATTGCGCGGCCACGTGTACTATTTCGTTTTGCTGGACAAAAATATGATTTAAAACCACTTCCAAATACTGGAATTTCAGATTCGCTTTCTATCCACGTTTCAATAAAACATACTATATCGAAGTTTTTAAAGTAACTGATAAAATCTTCATCATAACACTTTCTTTTAAGACCATCAATGTTCCAGGATATTATTTTCAAGTCCGAATAACTATTGCCCTGGCCTTGGCCGCCGTCCTATATAATAGGTGATATATGTGTGTCCGTTATACTTTCAGCTAAATAGTATAGAAAATCTCATTTAACGTTACCTTAATGCATATACATGTACAAACCTTACTCGCGTTATAACGGTACTTTAATCAATTTAGCACAATCCGTAAATTAATGTTGCTTGTATTTGATACCACATTTGTAATGAAATGTATTTCTACTGAAGTAAACGACACATTTTGGGAACCTTCCTGTTCTAAACGAAAGTACAAATAGTTAATAAGCAACAAAATAAAATTGTGCCAAGGTTATGAGCAGTACAATAACAATAACAAACATCCTACATAATGCATTCTTATTGATATTTGTTATTTTACTTTATGTTCGTTATGACATATATTGTCAACCGTTTTATGACATTTTGATTCCTCATATTTCTGATGAACCTTTAGTAAACTAAGTATTTACCATTTCTTAAAGCATGTTCAGAGGAGACTTTCAAATAGCTTGGTCGCCCCTCGCACTGATTATATATCATATGACGACTATAGACTCAATCACCCTAGTACTGGGGTTAATGCCCAACATTGATGTTTTCTGGTGCCTTACGAAGTTAATCATGCGTTTACATATCATTTTTACAAGACTAATTTAATATAAGGCATGCTAATCATCACGTGAATGTAAATGTCTTTCCGCTAATGAAATGTTACTGAGAAAACCCAAGGGACGGGTACATTTATGATAATGTAATTTTAAATACGAGAGTCCTTCAAACACTTATGATATATTGTAAATATTAATATAAATATGATTAACATACAACCACAATGGATAGTTGTAGCCTCAACTATACACAGTATGTGTACACATGTATATATATATATATATATATGTGTTAGTTTTCCTGATAGCCACTGTCTAAAGGTATCAGAGTAGTCCACACTTTGTAAATGTTTTAGGCACGGACTGTTACAGGTAATTATGTATAATTATGTAAAAATCATATATTTTTCACGTTTGACATATGTTCATGGCAGTAAACAATATTATTTCCATATATTATATTTTAGAATGTTTAAATCAATATTTGTTTTCAAAGTACTAAAACTTTCAATTTAATTTAGTTATAGAAGTTTTAGAATAAACACGAGTTTTATGGAATTTCAGATGAAGTTATTGAGGATTTTTGTAGTATTTTCTGTAACGAGAGAGCAAATTTCTCTGATCATGGGTCTTATCAATGCTGGAACCTTTCTAAACTCCTGGATAGAATCAAATTATTCTTTAAAGAATACATTTCTTCATTTTGTGGGAAATATTCTGAAAGTATGTTCACTTTTTTATGCGGATTTAATTACGTGGATATAAACAAAAGCAGGATCCGTAAAGATTGTTTGTGAAATTTTGGACTTGAGGCATTATTTATTTATTTATTGTATGTATTTAACGGATATGCTGAAATACAAGTAAAAAAAAACAACATTTAATACAATCTGCACGTTGCACTTACTACTTTCATTACCACTATGGAATAACATTTAAAACAGTACGCTATAAAGTACCTTCGAAATATTCTTTTTTATTAAACTTCTTTAATAACATCCCTTTTTAATTCGTGGTCGTAGACATTTATCGGAGAAATGCTTTAATCGATAATATTAAGGTTTTACGCAAACTGATTTTTAGACCATGATTTTAATCATGTTAATCATGACAATAATAGAAAGACCTTCTAAACCATGACACTTTGAATATACAATAAAACTTCTAACTATGAAATTTGGAATACAAAACAAGACTTCTAAACCATGAAACTTTGATTATACAATAAGACTTCTAAACCATAAAACTTTGATTATACAATAAGACTTCTCAACCATGAAACTTTGATTATACAATAAGACTTCTAAACCATGAAACTTTGATTATACAATAAGACTTCTAAACCATGAAACTTTGATTATACAATAAGACTTTGAAACCATGAAACTTTGAATTTTTGAACATATTTTATTCAACATATACAAACAAACTACACAGAATATGCACACACACACACACGCACGCACGCACGCACGCACACACAAGTTGTCTATAATATTGAGATGGATTGGAACGAAAGCATAGCTTATAGAGTCCTTCTCAGTGGGAATTAAATTACTCATTTACCAGAAAGATGGGTATGATTGACGATTAGACGATATATATGTTAAATGCGAGGAAAATTGTAACTAATGCTAAAAATAGAACTAAGGAGTTTGTATTTAGATATGGGTTCAATAGTTCAAACACGATACATAATAAATACATAATAAGCACAAGTGTCTGTATAAAGGATATATAAGTAGGGTGTGGACAGATATTAAGGAAGAAAAGAAGTTGGGTACATACCATATTGGGGAAATTTTGCCAGTCAGGAAATGATCAGAAACGTTTCGAGTCTTGTATGAATTTATGTACAGTATTTTGGAGTTGCTCTCGTTTTTAGGGTTGGATTGCCATAGAAAATGAAACCATTGTTAATTTATGTGATAATTGACATATCAAGAAAGAAAGTTTGTCGAGAGTCGGTATATAAAGGACAATGCATAAAATAGTGAGTACTACTTTCAACTTCACCACACTCGCAAAGAGGAGAGCTGTGATAGATAGAGGTGATAGTTTAGACCACTGCAACTAGTACGCAGTCGAGTGTGAACTGCTTGCAATCGGCGGTTACCGTAATAATAGTAAGGCAATCGACTACGAAGTGCATCCACAAACTATTCTACTGGCTTCATTTTGTATCTTTTGCAGTTCGTTTTTTTCGTAGTCCGTACAATTATCCCAGACAATATCCGCATATTCAAGAATCGGACGGATGTACGAAAATTAAATAGTTTCTAGACATTTTCTGTCCAGACGGAATTTAAACCTTCGCATGATGCATATTCTTTTAAGGGCTTTACTTCTGATGTACTCAAAATGTTCATGCCATGTACAGTCACTGGAAAGAACCAAACTAAGATGTTTATGCGAATTGATTTCTGAGATTTGTTGATTATACATAAACAAATCTGGATAAATACGCGGTAGGCGTTTTCTGGGGAACAAGATTGACTTAGTTTTTGCAGGATTGAAGGTGGGTCATTTATCAGCCCATGTACTGATGCTATCAATGTTTCTCTGGATTATTTCAGTGGCCCTTAAGGGCCCGTTAACGAGAATATAAAGAATAGTATCGTCTGCAAATAGCCTAACATTACTTTCAATGTTGTCAACAATGTCATTTATAAATATCAAAAATAAGAGGGGACCTAGAATAGAACCTTGGGGTACTCCGGCCTTAATAAAGACCCAACTAGATATGGACTAGAACTAAACGTTGCCTACGTTTGCTAAGGTAGTCACTAAACCACGAAAGTAAGTTGCCTTCGATACCAGTTTCTTGTAGCTTCAAAATCAAGCCCTTGTGTCAAATGCCTTACTGATATAAAAAAAATACTGCTCTAACCTCAAGACCATCATCTAATGCCTTACAATGAGTGTAAAGGTATGCAAGCTGATTATTAGTAGAATCGCCTGGCCGAAAGCCTGACTGGAATGGGGTGAAAAAGTTTATGTCACGAAGGTGGTTAAAGAAGTGTTTATATATTGCCCTTTTAAACACCTTTTCCATTGTATTAAGTAGGGAGATAGGACGATAGTTTACAGGAAGTATGGAATCACACTTTTTGGAATCACTCATACGACGTAAACCGGCCCAAATTTTAAAGATTCAGGTGCAATTTTGTTTGTAAAACGACGTCCCATTGCGTTGTCTCACCAGCTACCCGTGTTAAACTTTGCTGCATTGTGGCCTTACATTCATGTCGTCATGTTAAATTAAGAGTTTATTTCACGGAATCGCAGCCTTTGTTTTGTATAGTGCATGTATTAGTATATATCAGCCAGAAACAAAAGAACAATTAGTTATGTTGAAAACACCCATCAAACAAGAAGTTCGAAGTCAGTCAGGACACGATAAAACAGATGTTCATCATGTTTATGAAGTCAATAAAATGATATTGTGCCATGTAGTACCGAAATGGCAGTAACAACACAGTATTGTGAATTGTTTGTAATTTGTGTTCTATGTCATTGGCGTTGCACATTGCCACTAAATCGGGTTTATGTTTAAACTCTTCGCTACTGAGCATGTTTCTGTAGCTTTTTGCATATATATATTGCTCAAAGTTAATCAAAAAAAAAATATATCATTTATTTCATAAACGTTTACGTTTCTATGAATTAATTTTGTTGAATAGCAGATATTTATACGTATCAGGTATTGTTAGATTAAACAATTTATTTATTTATTTATTTACATGTGCTTTATCGGGATTTTGTAAGTGAAAGGAAAGCGAGCTGCGGTACCGCCTACCTTGCTTTTGTGTCACGACAATGCACCCGCCTATCGTGCAGATGCATCTCCCCAATGATGCCCAGCCTTTCAATTGAAGTCGTAGAGCACCTTCTTTACAACCCTAAATTAGCACCATGCGACTTTTAAACCATTGTCCTCTTCCCGATGCTAAAGAGATTCCTGAGAGGACAGCAATTTGATGACATTGACGAATTGCCCAGTGCAGTTCAGTCAGCGATATTTGCCTTCCACCTGACTCGTACATGAATAGCTATTATGCATGGGCAAAAAGTGTAAAAAATACTTCGTGATCCGAGTAGAGTATGTTTTTAAATGAGAGATAGCCAACTTTTTGAAAAAGTATGCTATTGTTGAAATAATGTCAATGACGTTGGGCCCTAAACCCACACTATTTTGGAAAGATTACAATTTGTCAAACTTTTGTTGTTTATATTACGTACAAGTAAAAACCGCAAGTTTCACGAAAATGCGATTTAAACAAATGAGAATTTAAGAAATATTAAAGGAAAGGGAAGTTTAACTTTATTTGTAGACTTGAATGGTGTTTTTTTATTACGTTTGTGACATAGTTTCAGTGCTTCAAGTGTTTGAGTTATTGAGTAAATATGAACCATGAAATATAGTCATCTGTTGAAAATTATTATAAATCGACAGTTGTACGTATTTATTAAAGAATCATTCAAAGATGCACTGTTGGAGGTTAAGAAAACTCCGTTTACAGACTAATGAAAAAATAGATTTATCGTATAATCAAATTGAAACCATAAGAAGAAGCCCTAAAACCCATTTTATAATGAAGTTTTGAAATAACACCAAGCACTTGTCTTAACTTTCAAGTATAATATTGATTGAATCCATGAATCTAACATATAATAATTATATTTACTTAAATATAAAAATCATTTTCAGGAAAAGCCATGTCGAAACGCTTGCAAATGTCAGTATACTTTATATATTAAAGTTTCATAGAATAATGTAAGCGTCCGTTTCTTTAAAGCACTTGCTCATGATTGTATAAAATGCAGTTTCTTATTGCATTACGAAATAAAGTGTAGCAAATCATAACGACCTAATGATTCTGACATTAGAAACCCTTCAACAAATGTTGAAAGATGCTCAAAATATTGACTTTGAAGTGCACGATTGTGAAAGCGTTAGTAACGCCAGTCAACAAAAGGCTTAAAGGTTAGGTTATCCTTATGATTGTTTATGGGTCATAGTGGGTGTAAGGTTTTGTTGATTTGACTGTACAGGCGCGGGTTCGAACCCCATTAAAACTAGAATATTTGTTTTGATTTGTTTCTGCAGTTTCGGTATCAAAGAGTAAAATATATGTTATATAAATTTGCTCAGGTGCGTTACGGGGACAAAATGATGGCGCCAAACATTCACGATACCCTTTAAGGTTTGGCTGATCCACATCCCTAATGTCATCAGTGGATGCCCTG
This sequence comes from Mya arenaria, assembly GCF_026914265.1. Lineage (NCBI taxonomy): Eukaryota > Metazoa > Mollusca > Bivalvia > Myida > Myidae > Mya > Mya arenaria. Next base: position 50,982,377 of record NC_069128.1, on the reverse strand, counting down.
CACATAGTGACCTTATTTCACATTTCAATAGCTTTATCGGATACAAATTATGGAAACAAATATGTTTTTCCTCGTGAAGATTTAACGATCAAGAGCAAAAGACCATAGTCTGTTTATCAACGCCAACAAATCGACATATATGTCAATTACCAATTGTCGCCAGAATCAGTTTATCATGTGTCATGTAATTGCTGATTTGTGAATCAAGACCAGATTAAATTCAACGATACATCATTGCTAAACCACCAAAACATAGTTTTTCTTTCTCATTCATTCGGCAGTCAATAATTTTGCGCTGAATTAGTTTAGTGAAGTCAATTCAAGAGTGATATAAGAACATACTTATGGTTGTACTACACTTTAAACGAAGAATGTCATGTGATAAATTATTTAAAGGACATTATTGTAAATTATAGACAATATAATTTAAAATCAAATATAGAAATGTATTTTTCATTCCGAAAACACATATTATTCCTGAAAACTCAAGACAGAGAATTATACAATTATTATTGACACACTCCATTATGGCTAGTGTCGTTTATAAAAAAATTGAAAAAAAAAAAAAAAAACTAAAAATACTTACTAGATATGATAACCTTCTTTTATAAGTAAGTTTCCTCAAGTTAATGCATACTTTGATAAGATTTCCATTTTACGTATTTTCTTTGTTTAGGATTGTTGGAATAAGAGTGAGGTTTGTGCACGTAAACTGGTTTAACCCCCCAGTAAATTTACATTCTACTGACCGTTCTAAGGCGGTACCTAACAATCCTTGATAAACATTCATAGTTTTTTATATATAGTTTGTATGCACTGTGCTGTTTGTGGAGTTTTGTGCTGTTCTTCCATGTTTCTTGTTTGTGATTTTTTTTTTATTGTTCTATGTGTTTGGCGTTTACCCAGTACCATGAAACTTGGTTTATGTTTAAACTTTATGCTACTGAGCTTGTTTCTGTAGTTTTTATATTATGATACATTTTTATTTAAGATGAATGGAGATATGTGATGACTCCTGTAGAAAGGGGTACAAAGTCGGCAAAGTTATTCGAGAAAATCGTGTTAAGAGTCTGGTTAAAAAAATGATAAAAATGGCACTTTATGATATTTCATGATTAAGAAAGTATAAGGCTTTTAGATTACACTTATATATTATTAACCATAATGTTAAATATATTCTTGTTGCATTTAAGACGGATTGTTCTTAGTAAGTCCGATTTCAACTCACCATTTCATTTTAAGAGCTCATGTTTTCAAGTCATCTTACAGAAATCTTTTATGTGAAAGATAACACAATGAATTTAACGATATTTTTACATTAAATAATTTTATATTAATCTAAATTTATTTAACTTGAATTTGAAAATATTTCAAATAACACATAACGTCAAAGTTGCCAATGGCGATGTACAGAAACCTCAGTATCATACAAATAATCCGAAGTACAAATTAGTTTTAAGCGACAAGTCGATCAGTCTGTCAACCAGCCCTCTCATCAGAAACAAATGAAGCACACAATTCGATAATACGTCTTCATTAACGACAGAAACAGACATGTTCTCATTACGACAAAAGCAACAAAAACACACTGCGAACCATCAGACATTGTGGTTGGCGGTTGTGTTTCCCCGAAAACTTCTTAACAAACTTTTATTGTGTTTCATATACATGCTGACATGGTGCGCTATTATTATGCCCATCAGGATTCTGTTATACATGTTCACACAAAATAGTAACATCAATGACGACTAATGGGTTATCCGTCAAAAATATAGATTTATGTGTAGCAAATATTACGTTCTCCAATAAATTTAGCTAATTTTCAGTCACGAGACTTTTCTGACATTCGGTAAAGGGATTCGCTCGACTATCTGTTAGGCTACTTAACTGACTATAGGTCAATGGATGTAACTGACTATGGGTCATGGAATTCGTTCAAAATATCAGTCTAGAGACTTAACTGACTATCGGTCAGGGGATGTAACTGACTATGGGTTAAGGGATTTTACAAACTATCGGACAAGAGACTTAACTGTTATCAGTCAAGGTATTGTACATGTTATCAGTCAAGGCTCTCAACTAAATATCGGTTAACAGATTTAACTGACTAGTGATTAAAGAAGTAAACTGCCTATTGACAAACTTTCGGTCATATCAGATTACGCCGTTACAGGACTGGCTTGAAATCAATATGTCCCAAATAGTTCAATCGTCAAGAGAAATCATTGATATATGCTCTGCTTAATTAAATTCAAACACACATATATTATAGGATAGCTTTTATGTGATTTAACTGTTAAAGACACTACAACCATCAGAGAGTGCGTTAAATGCGACGATTTCCCAAATAAAAAGCGTTCTTCCAGTCTATTTAACTTCGTGGGTTATATGGGGACTGTTGGGGTGGTATTGCTTGGAGCTGCTTCAGTAGAAGCACGTATGATGTATCTTTAAGCAATAAACTAAAATAGATACAATCCCATATAATCAAAGACTTACAGATTGTTTCTTTGTTACATTATGTTACCACCAAAACGCAACAGAGAGAGAACAACCCGACCGAAAAAAAGAAAAAGAAATGACAACAACAGTATTTGACTGAATGTTTTACAAAAGAAGTACCAAATTAGAAATGCTAAATTTTACATACCAAGGAAAAAGTGGTATATCCAAAGCTCAAACGATCACAAAATATCTTAACTGACCCTGATCCGCTTAATACACACTGAATCTACATGAAACATTGAACATTCTGTTTTCAAACTTTTTTAAATCTAAACACCTCCCCCAAAAGGTTAAAACCAATCCTCACACTATCGAAAATTTCAAAAATATGCCAGCACTGGTGAAACCTTTACAGAATAGATTGTTTTACTCAAAGACCCAAGATCAAAATTGTTTTTGTACTTCTCTACAAAATAACAATATTGCCGAACATACCACAACATTCTTAAGAAACTGCTTTCAAATTATATCAGAATCTGAAATAGAGTAACACATTTATTCTTCTATTTTCATTTGTTTCTTCATTTAGTAAGATTGTTTTGTAGAAACACAGCCTCAA